>NC_085032.1:8478320-8778320 GCF_963692335.1 Osmerus eperlanus | reverse complement strand
ATCCTGCCCTCCACTGTCCCATTTAACTTGCTGGAATCTCATGAAAGCACATGTTCACGATGGAGCACCTTTCACCCTTCTAGCAGGAGTTGTTTTTACCCCTAACACTTGGAATGTGATAGTGTTTCAGTCTTGAAGCCTTTGTCGATGGGTTCTAGTTTCCTGAAGCCCATGCCATAGGATATTGTCCACAAAGGGCGTCAATTATTTTCTTATAAAATATATTTTGTGATCTAGGGATCTATTTAATTTATTGTTTAAACATGACTCCGATTGAATGTTGTTCGTTCATACTGCTACATTTGACATTGCTATTCACTTGTTGCTGTGCAAGTTGCGTCTTATAAAATAATATTATGCTAAAACCTACATGAATGTCCAATAAAAAGGGTTAGTTAGCCTAATCTTGAACTTCTATCTTTGTTCTTGATTGAAATACGTTTCCCACATTTAGATATAGGCCCAGGCCTAGTGTCTGAATAACAATAAAGTTCATGTCACATAGCATATTGAATTAACTCGATGGATCAATCAGTTTTAATTTAGTGGTAACATAAATAATGTTTAGACTATTATTTTTTGTTTTCACGGGTTAGGGTCCTTCCACAACGTGTTAGATTGGGCTACGTGCTAGGTGCTCACTCACCAGGCCCAGACAACAGGTGGTACTCAGATGCTGTGTACCACCAGATGCTGTGCGCACAAGCACTTTTTGCCTTTTCTCTGGCACCATGAACCTCGATTCATCGAATTCCCATTGTCTGATGATTCAGAACTTGACAAAACAAAATACCGCACTTTTATGAATTCTTCCTATCCATGGGGAGACACGCCTGTACTTTATTAGGGTACAATATATCAGGTCTACTATACTGTAATCCGGTCTGTATGAGTCGCCGTGTTTAATTTGCACGGGAACGGATTTGTTTTGGTAGCATGCATAATACGCCATTACCTGAGATTTAACGTGTCAACACACGATTGTCACTGAGAGAAAAGAAAAAGAGAACGACTCAAATGACACACAAAGGTACAAACACCAGCCGAGCCGTTAAAGCCCCGTAATCTCCATGTATGACAGTAGGCTACATGTTTACTCTTCAATAACGGGGATATTTGTTAAGTCAGTAGAATAAAGACGACTGAAGCTAGGCCTACTATAAAACAATGCGAATGTTACTGCTCTTTTTTGTCAACCTACTATTTCTTTAATTAAAATATTGAACACCAAAATCCAGGAGTCATTTCAACAGGAATCCTAGGAATAAATGATTGCATAAATACAGAGAACATCTGAATGGATCTGGTATTACTATGACATAAATACAGAGAGAAAGCGGAGCAGCCTCAATTGAAGACTACCATTTGAATGGGAACTGAGTGGGTAATTTGAACTGCGCTGGGGCCTTGCTTGTGGCCCACTCATTTTCAGTCCTCCGTGGCATTTACTGTAATTCATTATTCCAGGCTGTCCCAGACAGAGACAGAGAGAGAGAGAGAGAGAGAGAGAGAGAGAGAGAGAGAGAGAGAGAGAGAGAGAGAGAGAGAGAGAGAGAGAGAGAGAGAGAGAGAGAGAGAGAGAGAAAAGAGAGGGGGGGGGTGAGAAATAAAACAGGAGTGGACTCAGTGTAATGAAGACTCGGTGGACCTGAACGGACCTTCAGCCTCCTTTATCAAAGGCATCACGAAGAGCCAGGGATATTTAAGGCTGTTCGACTTCCATTTGTAGTGAGAAAAAAAATACAAATTTTGGAAATCTTGACACCATTTTTTTTATGTAGGCTAAGCAATGGAGTGAAAAACAAAGAAAAAGTATTGAATGATGTGTACGAATGATGAAGTATGTCCCAGAATTTTCCCAGAAAACCTTTTATGTTTGTATCGTCTGCCTGCTGGTCCACCAACTTTAACTTGAGGTCCTCGCGGGTTTCCCCTTCTGTGTCCATACACAGTGGAGCTGCCATTATAATTCTCACCACTAGGGGTCCACAGCTGTCAAGCCAATGATGTCCAGACGTTCTAAGAGGATAAATACTGTCATCTGGTGGTTACAAAAGCCATCGCCGCTGAATAAGGACGCTTTGTCTCCATGACAGGTGCTCACCTTGTTCAGCTTTGAAATGTATCACTGGAAAATGTGTATATAAAATCTTCATATGATATTTATTTTGTTTTCTCCCTTTCCTCTCTTTTCCTCTCCCTTTTTTGCACTAGCTCTCTCTCTCTCTCTTTCTCTCTCAGAAACAAAAGTGAAATGTATCTTCATCAGCTTGTAGAACATCCACCCATCAACATGGATTTTCATATAAAACATCAAAACATGTCATTTAGACCCCATCCTATCTAAACACATCTAGTGGGACCGATACTATCAGCTGTAGACACTAAGAGAGAGAGAGAGAGAGAGAGAGGGAACATATCAAAGCAGAGGCGCTTGTCAGTATGTGTGACAGAGCCCGCAAGGGTTTCTAAATGTGCATGGCGGGCTGACAGCAGTCCCTCGGCCAGGCTGTGTTCTACAGAGGCCCCTGCAGGGGTGCAGACAGACAGGCCTCACCATCAGGACCCATCCCTGCTGAGTTTGCCCCAGGTGAGAGACTACAGAAACAGCCAGGCCAGTGGGGTTGGCTGGTTGGTGGTAGGGAACACACACACACAGGCACACATTCACAAACTACCAAACTCACCCACATGCTCACACATACACACAACCACACATACCCGTTCACCTGAGGCAAAAGGAGGTGCCATACACTTCCACACTGTCATCGAGCCTGAGAAAGGTTAGTGTTTGGGGACTGTACACTGCAATAATGGAGCATGGATTCAAGCAAAATGTAGAGCAGAAGCATCTGTATATATGTGTGTGTGTAAGGGAGAGATTTCTTTGGCAGAGTAGGGGTAGTCTAATGGAGTCCTTTAGTCAGCTCTGGGTGGAAATGAAAGGCAGTTGAGGCCTGGCCAATTATTCTGCCTGAGCAGGGGAGGAGATGTGTAGATAGAGTGAGGGGAGGGGAGCAGCGTGTGGCGTGTGGCGCTGGATGGCTGCCCTGTTGGGGGAAAGAGAGAAACAGAGAAACAGAGGCGAGAGAGAGGGAGATGCTCTCAGCGAGACACAAGGCCGCAGCCGAAATGAACCAGATAAAATTGGCTGCTCTCCCAGAAATTCTCCCAGTGCAAAAGGTTAACTGTCAGTCCCCCACTAGGTAAAAATAGACTGCTCTCCAGAAAGGCGTGTCAGGAGGCAGAATAAGGACAAGCAGGGTGGCACTGGCGGAGGTGTAGTGGCTGTGTGTGTGTGTATGTGTGTGGGGTATGGGGGGTATGATAGTGACCAGCAGGGATGCAGGTTCAGGGAAAGGAAGGGGGTAGGGATGGTTGTTGAAGGGGGGGGGGGGTAGACAGTGGGAGTGAAGGACAGTATAATGGGACTAGAGGCTGACCGAAGGCCTCAAGACAAAGGAGAGTCCCTCTCTATTCATCTCCCTCTCCTGCCAGACACAACAACAACATACAGGCCAGCTATCTTGGGTCCAACAGTGCGGCTATGAGTAATTAAAGGCCTGTTTATTCTCTTATAATTGCAATATAATGAGAGAAAGGTGTCTAAATTCCTAACCCCAAATCTGCCAGATCATGACTAACTAGCGATCTGGCTAGTTATCAAATAGAAATGACCAGGCAGGTTCTTAAATAGCAATATGGGCACATAGCATTACATATTTGTCTCGTAAGTCGTAACAGTTTAATTTTAGTCCTGTGAACCACTGTGCTTATACAACCATGGTTAGGAGGCTAGACTTCCCTCTTCCTCAGCTTACAAGACTCCCCTTTGCATGGGAATCTTCTCCGTTAAACAAACTGCATTTGTCCTATTATCTACGGTATGATGACACATTTCAACTCAAATCTTATCATTTGTACAATACATTTTACACTTTGTAAACTAGTCTTTCTTTTATCTGTTCTTAGACCAGAATGTTTCCCCCAAGATCATTGCACAACACTTAAAATTAGACACAAGAGATTGGATGGTTGATTAAAATGTGTTACTGTTTTCTGAATACCGGTAATCCTGTCCTTGAGAAGACATGAGGGCTTGGGGTTAATACATGTCAAATGTTTCTGTTAAGTTTTCTACAAATCATGCAGGGGCCCATAAGTGGGCTTTAAGGTGAGACACATCCTCACGTGTTTTCAGTTTTTTATTTTCACTTTAAGGTCGTAAAAATAATACACAGTTGAAATATACACACACTTCTTGACACAATGAGACAATAGGTGCTTCACCAGCTTTGATAATATGTTCTCTTGTTTTCTAGCATGTCTGAAATCCTCCAAATCCCAAGACTCAGGTGTTACCCGATCTTAAAGATCATTTGAACAACTAAGTTCTTTAAATATCCGTTTTAATCACTTGGTCATGTATCTAAGATACATAATATTTTACAAACAGTTTGTCACAATGTGGGTTTTTTTGTATTCTCCCTCTAGCGAGAGTAGTCATTGGTGTACAGTCTTGAAAGGCAAGTCATCTGTTGACTTGGTATACAAAAACATTGATGTTATTGCTCATTTCAAATACACACACTGCATTATGGTTCCATGAAACTATCTCTAAACATAGCCAGAAATAATAAATAAGAAAAATAGTCAGCTCTTGTATAGATCGGATTGCACTTTATTCCTCTACAGAACCCCAAACTGGATATCTACGGTAACACCTGTCTGATTATATAGAGAAAGCAATTATACTTGTGAGCAATATATAATTAAATATGTACAGGTAGTAAAACTAAAATGGTATAGTGACAAACGCACTCATTTCTATAATACAAAGGCAATCACAGATTGCAAATCTTTGAGGCTGAAGTAAAAATATCCCATCCTGTCTCTCTCGAAGGACGCATGTTCCCAATCATTATACTTTTAAACATCCCATTCAAAAGTATGATTTTGCTTGAGACTTCTAACAATCACTTGAGGGTGTGCATGTGTGGAGGGGGGGATATTAATCCAAGTAAATAATTAAGTACACTTTTACACCTAATCAACTGTATGCATTTTTTAAATGATAGATTTCACTGCTGTGGGACTAGGATCCATTAGGACCAGATTTTGCTGGAATACAGCAGTAGGACCAATATCTTCAGGGCGTAATATCATTCTGATACATTCAAAACATGGTTCTGTCATCAGTGATGGCATGTGCATTTGGTTTTGGGTCACAGGTGTTGGCTCAATCCATTTCTCATCTCAATAAATAAATACTCATTTTGGTTCGTTACAAATGGGAACATACAAAACTCCAATTCAGGCCTACAGTCTCCATACACAATATATACAAACACTTCCTTGATATTTTTGCTCACCACTCTAACATTTCCCTTTTTATGATTGCTTTAAAATCCAGGCAAAAACAACAAAAAAGCCAACATTGTAGCACCCCTATTTTTCTTACTTTTATCAGTTAAGACCGACACGCATCCACACACACACTCTCGCTCGCTCTCTCTCGCTCTCTCTCGCTCTCTCTCGCTCGCTCTCTCTCGCTCTCTCTCGCTCTCTCTCGCTCTCTCTCTCACCATGCAAAAAAAGAAAAGCTACATGGCTCACTCTCACACTGTAAAACTGAAACCATTCAACGTTTCACTTCAAAAGTTCAAATGACTGGGGAGGGCAGGACAATATCTGCCTGCTATCATAATGTAAGGGTGTAATAGCTAATGCTTTGTAGAGGAGTGGCAGGAGAACATATTTTGGCCACAAGGGGGTCCAGAAGTAATGGCACATCAGAGTTACTTGGAGGTTTTCTGGACAGTGTTTGTTTGTTGCGAAGTAGTCAACAGTATGACGTGGGCTGCTGTTTCTTGTCTTCTCCTCAGAAATCTCTCTTCCTCCTGACCATCTGCATGTTCTTGGCGTTCCACTGTTTAGCTCCACTTCCTCAGTCCATGTGGGACTTCTCACCACCGCCCTGGCCAAGAAAAGGGGATGATCGTGACGTTAGTGAATGACATCCTTAATGCTATACATTGCACTAAGAATTCACACTGAAATGAGAGACAGAGCGAGGGATCGGCCTACAGTTATGGACAGACTATGGAGACAGCTCTCGAAATAGTCCTGTCGGACAATATAGGAGGTCACTTCATCATAGTCCTCTCTGTCCTTTCTGCTGCCATGAACTCATAATAATAATAATAATAATAAGGTTTAAAAAAAAAAATCCAGAATGACCCCCCCCCCGGTCCACTCATGGGTGTGCATTCATAAGAGGAAGTGGGATCTTTCAGTTCCTTTTCTGTCCATGCCTTTGCAGTCAACCACAGTACCAACTCTTCATCATCAGACCGATGAGGAAAGGCTGAAAGACGACAAAGATCTTCTTTAAATGTTTAACTTAAAAGCCACTAGGCCAAGAACTATCCAGGAAATCGCTGATGCTGAACTAAAAGGACAACGACACATTGGTAAAATGTAACCACGTCTTAATCCCTCATACAGAAATTATGAGCTGGGGAGGGAGAAAATATTTATTCAGGGAGAGCAAACAAGGACTTGTGCCAGCATTCCCAACTTCTTCACAAACAATAACAACAACAACAACAACAGGCGACCCTCTGGTCAGCTCAAGTGACTGGCTCGCCAGTATGGGAAAACAACACGCCTAATCTGCTTTCACGCTCTCCTGGAGTCCAAAGGAAAAACTGGTGCGATTCAGACAGGAACTTTAAAAGAGATTGAGGCGTGTTCTGAATGGAGTTTATATTAACACAAGGCAGCTTCAAGTAGAGAAACGAACATGGAGAAGAGAAAAAAGCGGAGACTGTGTTTTGGACTATTAGCCTTGGCTTCCTTGCAAAAAGTCATTTTGATTTCAACCAAAATGTTTAGCACACCCTTATTTTCTCCCTGTAGGACAATTTGATGTACATGAACTCTGAATTGGCACTACTGGCACAAGATGGACTTGTCCCTGAAGTCATGGTTTCAGGTCTTACCATTGCTAGCTGCCGTCCAATGTTACCAACAGTCACTCCCCCAGAGAAGAATATGCATGGGAGCCAGGACCGTACATACAGGAAATCTGGGGATGTGTACCTGCAAGAGAAGAGATCCACCAGCAGGTTGAGTTAGATTGCCTGTTCCAATAGTCTAACATCCTTTCAAATTAGATATACGCAAAGACAACCCCTTACAGAAAGCATGGGAACGTAGGCATTTTAAAAGACTGATCGTTGCTTGTGCGCTCATGTGTGTGTGTCTCTTAATTCCTAAATCCTTCTGCCTCCCTACACTCCTTCAGTCAACATGAGCAGCAGCAGCCTTTTGAACAGTTCTTTGTGAGGCCCTCTCTGGAGCAACAGTGCGCTGCCTCTCGGCAGGATGTTACTGAAGACGTGCCACTCAGGCAGGTACGGGGGCTGATAATTGGGTCCTCAAGACACATGGGACTCGGGATCAGGGGGAAATAATTGCGTTCATTTTCATGTCTCAGCTGTCAGCTCTCCTTGATGCAATCAAGGTGAGAGGAGGTGGTGGGGCTGAGGGAGGCTTATTCACAACGGGATACCTACCTCATCGTCAAGGGTGCGTATCCTCATCTCAGACTGACTCGCTTCTTTACTGGTTGCTTCACAATGATTACCTCAGTATCTATAAACTAACCAAACAGATGTCCCACTTGCTATAGTGCAGCTAGCAGATGATTTAGCACACAGCAGTGTAGTCTAGCATGAAGTAGTGGGCATTCTGTCAGTGTACTCCCACCTTCTCCCTTTGCTGTCCCCCACCCATGTTTCTCTGTTCATTTTATAGTGGGCATCGGTAAATCCTTGTGAACATACAGGGCATACGCGTGTAACATTGACCACACCAGTGGAATATGCTTCAATCGAGGAAGACGAGAACAAAATAAAACAAAGTCTTCTTCTGCTGACTTACTGATAAACACCATTGTAGACCAGCAGCTGGGTGATGACAGTGGCCAGGAAGGCAGTGGTGATGCCCAGGCCAAAGCCGCTCCTCGAGCGGTCAAACGTCCACCACAGGCCCAGGGACAGGGCCGCAAGGGTGAGAGACAGCTGCACGTTATTGGCAAAGTCAAGTTTCTGTGATGACCGTCAGTTAAGGGACATAGATAAGTCTGGTATTGCCGTGGGTTGATCATTTGTTTGTCTAAGAGCTCATAATCACAGACCTGATTTGGGGAACATTACTGACACGTAAAATATCAACCCAACTGTATTTGTAGAGTTCACATGGCCACTAGGTTTGGGCATCCTAAAAAGGATATGCTACATATCAGGATACCTGCTGCTACTTTGTTGTGACCAAACAATGAGTATATGGTATGCACGCTTTCAACATTTCCAATTCGTGGAAGGTAAGGATACAGCACTGGCGTGGTTGATGCCGACAAACACTGCGATGCACCTCATGACGCTGGCCCACTCCCTTTTGAACTTGTGAGGCTCTCCAAGATGGCTGTCTATGCAGGGATACAACAGGCCAACAACAGCTGTGAAAGGAAATGAACATGGCTTTAAAAACATGTTTTAAATGAATGCACAATATTGTTGTGTCATTACTTTGATACCATAACTAATTATTTGCACATGCTGGGCATTCACATTCAATGACTTAAAATAAAAAAAATACAAATATCTTTGAACTATTCTCAGACGTTCATTTCTTAAATAGTTTGCTATTTTGCAGGTTCAACCTTGGTGGATGAGAGCACGACAATGTGGGGGAGGGGTTGGACAATAGTTATTTATTTAATTTCTACCGCACATGACTTCCTTGTTTCTCTTTCTAAGCAGTGGCATGTTTCAGGCAGCAGCCAATCACAAGTTGTGGGGGAAGTGTGTCTGCAGACTGCGTCACAGGCCTGGGAGGTGCAGCGTTGAGCCCCCGAGGGGACACCATAGCACGTGATAGAACAGAACTAATTCTAACCCTATTGTATTTTGCCTTACTACATAAATCCTAAATTAAAGTAGCAACAAAGACTCCCAAGGAATTTCCTCCACAGAAAAACAAATAAATATCTTGTTTACAAAAGTCTGCAGCTAAACCAAAACATCGCAAGTAAAAAACATTTAGACAACCCAAATTAATTCAACGCCTTTGATAAGGAGCAACACTTATGTAATGTTGAATAATTATCTTACAACGTACTTTTAATTATTATTCTTAACCCTTTTTTAAAGACAAAGTTGTGTCCTCTGGGCTGCAGCTCTGTTTGCACTGCATAGCCGCGCTGAGGCAATAGACGCAATCTGCAGCCGGATTGGCCTGTAAAGCTCACCCGTTATGAGAACAGCCATTCAAAGAGCAGCACAGCCCACCATGTCCGGCTGTTTCTATGGAAGCCTATTGGTTGACTATTGAAACACTACTGTACGTTCCCAAACAAAAACACACATCAATATGGCTTGCGAGAACACTTACATAACCGATAACAACAAACATAGACGATTTCCCTAGCTGACTTTTGTTTAGCTAATCAGTATGAAAGTGAATGGCCACAAAGACCACCATATCTGGCAAGCTGCTGGTCGCGCCCATCCCCCTCCCCCGACATTCCATTGACCAAATAAGTAGACAACTTATGATCAACGTCTAACTCATTCATTCTCATGCATACAAAATAACTATAAATGCTTATGGTGATCTGATGTGATGTGTCAAGCTACTTACCAGCCGCTGTGCCACAGCAAGGGGGGATCCACCAGGCAGATGAGAACAAAGTTGTCATCACCTCTTCAGGAAACAACGTGACATTTCTTTGTACTTGCAGCAAGTTCAACACCAATGCAAGAAATACTCCAACGGTGAAAAGGACGAGACCCCGCCGAATCAAGTTTGTTGTTCTGACGTTATGTAGAGACCCGTAGGCATTGCTGAGTACTGACGTTATTATGGACATCATTTCTTCGGCCTTTGATGCGACCCAGTTTGCTCCTGATAAATTCTTGGTAGATTCTAGCCTTGATGCACAGGAGCAGCTCCAACAGTGGTCTTCGAGTCTTGGCATTTGGCACTTTTGAACTGAAAAACATGATATCGGTTAAACTGCATTGTAGATCACCATATCCTGCCACGGCGGCACTCACGTCGAGTTGTGAGCTGTATGGCAACAACGTTAGAAATACATACGATATTCCTAAACACACAACATACAGACGAAGCCGCAATAATAGGCTATATTAAAGTAAAGACAGTTTTATCAGGCATATTTACCACAAACATTTCAACTTGATGATATTGGAGTAGGCTAGATGACAAAAATAATAGAACCATTTGTTACCTTGGTCTTCAGACGTCTTCACTGTCTGATTCAGCGATGGTCGACCCTCCTTATTCGCACCTTCGGAAATGATTATGGTGTGAGCTCTTCTTTGCCCTATAAATCTCACGTTGTTTGGTCACATCATCGTTTGAGTGGTAAGCAAAAAAACCTGCTATTTCGTTCCTGGCCGCAGACCTAATTCCTGACACAAGCTTCCTCTGCAGAAAACAATCACAGCTGTGTCGGGTGAGCTGAGTCAGCCAATAAGAACGAGGCGGGCGATATGACGCGACGCCACCCCACTCCCCTGTGCTCGGGACAGATACACGAGCCTGCCGCCTGCGCTTATGCAGTCATGCTGTCTCGCACGATAGCCTATGCATGAGAGGGTGGAGCACAGCAGAAATGACTCAAGTTAAATAAACTTACAAACCAGTCATATGAATAACTGGAAAAAGCTATTCAGAAGTAGCCAGTATTGCCTTGTTAGAAATGATAAAATACTTATTTGTGTCAAAGACAGGACACTGTAGGCTTTATTTGTGCATATTTTCAGTACTCAGTTTCAGATACACCACATACATGTATAAATACAGTCACTTCCGAAGTACGTAAGGTGAAATAAGTTCAGTAGCACAGATATCCTGTAGGTCATACTATGGAGGGAGTGTAACAAGGGTGTGTTAGTCCACCAGTCCACTACCCCTTTGCTTAGGTCTCCTGGGATAATGTCAACAGCAGAAGGGGTCATTGCCCGAATGCCCTAGTATTTCAAGGACTGATATTACACGGAACAACAGAAAGTATGTTTTGCAACAATTTTCCAACTCACCACTATGATCCAATGTCCATTCAGGACAGACACTTCCCTGTAGGAGACACAAACATGACTGGTTTCCCAGACACAGATTATGTCTAGTTTGGAATGAAGAAACCTATCCCCTGGATGATCTACATTGTAACTAGTTTTAAACTGGACCCTACATGGACTAACATGTTAACATTGTATTAGCTTGGCATCACCAGACCAATTCACAAAAGTGTCTGGAACCTCTAAGTTCCTTTTAAGGGGTGTTATCAAAGGATGCAGACCAAAATGCCTCTGGAAACAACTGGAAAGAATTGAATAGATCCAACCAATCAGACCAAAACATAATCCTTGTTATTACCGAAAATGCCTCAACCGCACTCCTCTGTAGGCCTCTGTCATCATATCAAACCTGCCCTATGTTAGATCAACTGTTGTAATCAACCAAGCACTATTCAGGCCAGATGGAAATCTGTCTGAATGGGAGGGTGACCAGATGTTTCAGCCGGAGCAACAAAAAAACATGAGCTCACAGATTCGTCTCATGTGTTTTGGGGGAGTGGTTTAGAAGGGAGGGGGTGGGGTATTTTGGGTTGGATACTTTTAAAATCAAGTTTGGTGAGACTAACATACCCTGCCTTTAAACATCATGTTGCAAGTGTTGAATGTATTTGGTGCCCTTTTTGAACCTACTTATCTAAAAGATGGTGATTCTCTATTGTCATCATACTGTTTCTGATGAATTCGCTTGCTCTCCACTCATTTTCTATCAACTTTCTTGGCCTAACCATCATCTGCAACCCTTGCTATTGTGTGAATGGCAACATGTAGTCATACACACTTGCAGTATTATTCACATGCATACTCATCACACATACAAATTAAAATTGCCCTATGCTATTTCAATTGAATCAAACTGTCATCACACAGGCAAATTTATGCAAAGTTTCTATGCAAAGCAAAGAAGAATTGATTGGATTATATTTAGTTGTTTAGCCAAGGGATTAACAGCAATCTAAATGTGAGTTCAAAAATATAGGCAGGTTTATTCAACATCGGCTCCAGGCACTTGAAAGTAATACCATGGGTGAACCAACCTTTTCTTGCAAATTGGCAACCAAAATTAAGTGCTGCAACTTGACCTAGAGCGAGTAAGGCACATTAGAAGGCACGTAAATCACATAAGATTTTGTTTCAATTAAGTTAAATTAAAATCGTTTTTGAAGTAATTGTTTTCGCAGCAAATGTCTCAGGGTAAAAACGCATGTTGTTGTGTTTTGTTTTGCTATGGGTACACAGAGTAGAAAGGAGTTAGTCAGGATGCTCATTTGCACTGAGGCGGTGTTGAGGCAATTACATTCTGGTTGCCATCTACATTTTTAGATATAAAAAAACTATAAAAAGTTCCTCTTAGAATTTTTTGGGTTTTGTTTTGCTGAACATTTCGAACAAACTAAACAGCATGATTAGATCCCTATTATTTCCACAAAATAGATTGAATCCCAAATATAAAAATAAATACATTTTAGATTAATGGTTTATTATAAGCAATTACTTTTTTACCCGAGTATTTCTCACAAGACATGTGGCAAGGTCAGATAAAGTGACTCATTTGTGACTGTTTAGACATTTCTGTGGGGTTTTAAGGCATCTGTTTGTGTATTTATATAAAGGCTTGGCAAAATAACTGGGTCAACTTTAGATTTGCTTTGCTTTTGAAAGAAACATAATCACTTTCTGACTGTGTTAATAAGTGCATGGTCAAATAAATATGTCAGAGTTTCATTTCAGGGGAGCCCCTTTACAATTTGTGTACCAAATGAATCAAGCATGAAAGTATTTTGAGGGATTGAAAAGTTTGTATGTGTTATCTCTCTTCACTAAATGCTTGGGGTTATGTTGGGAACAAATACTGCACGTCTTACAGGATAAGAGTTGTGTTCTCTTTCACAAATGGAAATGTTAATATTTCTCCTTCTCCCATCTCTTATCTCCTCAGCGGCACTAAAGCTATGTTTGAGAGACTGTGCACAGACCCATAGCCCCTTTACACACGTTGTAAATGTTTTCAACAGACACATTGTCTTGCAGTTTTGACATGAAGAAAACAACATCTTACCTCATCCTCATTTTCCTCAGGCAATGTGGTTTAAGCAGATAAACAGACAACCTTATATTGTTTTCCAACGGGACGAAGCTCTGAGGCCAGAAAAAGAAGGTGACAAATACAAAGTCATAAAGCTCAACCTGCTGTTTGCCCAACAATGTCATTTTCTCTCCCTGTGGACAAGCTGAGTACGTTTAAACTCCCGTCACAGGCAAGTAGTGCATTTTTGTTTACTCCCAAATGAACACCAGGAAATCCTGGTGTTAGAGGATAAGAGCTTTTAGCAGTTTATGCATGTGTAAGCATGTGAAGTGGAGGACATGGGCTGACAGAATACAACATCATGATCAAATGAGCCAAACAAACTTTAACCAGGTTGGAACTAGAAAATATAGCAATATCACACCACTAGCGAGCAGAAATTGAGTGCAAGGAATTGACATTAACAAATATATTAAAACAAGTAAGTAAGTAAGTAAGACTTTATTTATATAGCACATTTCATACAAGAATTGCAGCTCAAGGTGCTTTACATAAAATCAATAAAAACAATAATACAAGTGATAAACAATTCAAACAAAAATAAAAATCCCAATAAGATCTCTGTTCAAGAGAGAAACCAACTTTAAACATGCATCTTAAAAGTAACAATAATATAATTAATAAAAGTAGGAAAACCCTTTTGAGATAAAATTACTTAAATGCTTCGGTAAAACAAGCTGAAATCATGACCCCTACGCTAGCTACTGCCCTTTAAATAACCATGAAAATGATTCAGCATATCAGCAAATAGCTCCGAGCAACACGCTCTGCATGTGTCGAGGAGGCTTCTGCCTCATCACAAGATAAAGTAGGATGTTACGACACTTCAAATGAATACCAGATCAAGCACACCATAGATTATGCTGTTAGACTGTGGTGAGAACCCACCATATGAAAAGAGAGAGCCTGGAAGAGCAGATGTTAAATTGATCTATCAAACTGTAATGTTTGACAATTTTCTCTCCTCTACCCTGTTCAAAATTACGAAGGGAGACATCCTAATTCATCTTCACAGAGGTTGGATGAAGACTTTAAAAAGGTTTCAACTTCATTGGCTGTTTTTTTTCCAACCCAACCAAGATTGTATTTTGCATTTCATTGCATTGCATTTCTGTGGAGCAGGGTTGTGTTATAAATAAAATCTATTCACAAGATTTAAAAAAATTATAGAATAAGAAGTATCATGTGGTTGGACACATTTTCTGTAGATACCGTAAGTTACTTTTTTATCATCTGCAAAACTGTAATACTATGAATTAGAAATATAGCAATACTGTGCGTTGTCTTATGAAGACATATTGCTAATATTAAGTACCTGCCTTTCTCATTATACTTCCATTCATCCCCCACCACTGGTTCACCAATCACAGATCCCCAATCATTTCAAAGCTCCCTTGTTGCTACCCGTCTCCCCTCTCCATCCTCCACTCCACCCCTCACACCACCTCTACACACCCTTGCTGTCTCTCTTTGACTTAATCATTGGTCCTCTATGATTGAGCCCTGTGAGATGAAAGAGCCATGAGGATTCTGGGGGGTGCAGAGGGGTATCACCCAGATGAACAAAGGCTCGCCAACAAGGCTGCAGCTCCACAGCCTGAGGGTGTGGCACAGGGACTCAATCCTCCACCCTTTTGTTCTCCACAACCATTCAGCAGAGGGATCTCTCCAAAAGAGCAAAACAGAACACCTCCGAGCCCCATAGCAGACTGATGCAGTTCCACACTTCGCATTCGGGGCTATGTACGGCACCATTCTAGCCAAGAATCAGACACAATTGTAAAGGACTGAATGGCAACTCCCTATCTGTTTCACTGTTGGGACTCAGAAAAAGGTCAAAAGAAAAAAGGGAAAAGATTCGCAGTCGCTTCTCGCCATTCACTCGCCTTTGAGCTTTGTCTATTCATCGAGTTATTGCAGACAGGACTCCCTGTGCTGAGTGTTAGAACACTGTTATTTATAGACATTTAGGCTATCCAGACTGATAACTGCTACTCTTATCAACAAAGCTTGTTTTCCATGGTCTGCTTGAACTGCACTCCTACTCCCATAGTCAAGTTGGTTTTGTCAGTACCTCAGGATCTATTGATGTATAAATATACCTCTACAACACACCAAATACTTAACGTTTCCTAAGAGCTAAGTTTAAATGTAACAAAAGTTGGTGGAAGCCTGTATATTTGGAAAAACATGATGAAAGTCCTGAGGAAGTACTGGCTTAAACAATTAGATACTTGTGAGCCCAAGTGACTGTTAAGGTCTGACCGTCACAGTCACCATGTCCACTATATGTGTGCACATTGTGTGCTTGTAAATAAGTCAGTGTTCAAACCTTCTCACCCCAACTCTAAAAACAACCTCTAGCAAGAAGTCTGGCAACTGTCTGTTACCAGTAGCACAGATTAGAACTTCCTACCTGTGGCACCACAAACATCACACCACTCATGAGGCAATGTGAGGCAGCCCACGTCCACCTTTATATCTATGTTAATCTTTAACATGTTAACTCATAACAGTTACTCATCACAGTTATGAGGCAAGTGTTTGGCACTTGGCAGTTATTTTACAAGTGTTTCACAGAGAAACATAGTAAATAACTTGACCTGCTTTCAAGTGGTCTCATGGAAGTTTCGATTTGACTGTGTTAACAGTGGGGAAGAGTTCAACAAACCTTTTCCTGATAATGGTTGGGAGGATTTCAGTGGTTTATTAATGGGATGCAATCGCCTTGGGTGTGGGATATATTTGTTTGACTAAATAGATTAATAATTTTGAAATGAAAGACTCATTGTAATATATTTGTAATAATCTAAGTCAATAGTCCTATAGGTTTCAAACTTTTCTGTGAAATTTAGTGAAGGGTGAGAAAATGTATTCACCATGAAGAAAACAGGTGCAGACCAGGAATAAAATAAACAAACGTTATCTTGCTGCCCTTTTCAAAGGTGTCAAAAGGTGATGTTGTTTGCTGTACTTTTCTTTTTTTGCTCTCACGAGGAGACGGTTATTAATTAACAACAAATAGACGTATCTGCGGTTTATCATGAGAGTGATTAGCGGGAACGCTAGGTGTGTGCATGGCCCTGGGAGGAAGATAAAATACGAAAACAAGTCCTAATCTACGAAGTGTAGGATGAACGTACACCCTGATGGATCAGATAATTTACAGCATGTTATTTCTGACGTCACAAAACTTAGGATCTAAGTTTTACTGTGTCGTTATTGTTCACATTTTTATAACGTGCTGCTGGACTGTATTAATTTTTTCGTCACTCAAAACAAGGGCAAGTCTGTCCCCAGTGGTAGAGATTGATAACTGCACTCGTTTTTGACATAATTAAGGCTACTATGGCCTCTTACGACATGGTAGTAATAGGGATAAGTAGGCTTATTTAATTCTCAAACCATTTGCTATAATTTGAAAAAAGTGTTATAATATTTTATCGATCGAAACAAAATATTGACCTGTTTACGACAACATCAAAGTTTATGTGAACATGATAAGACGCAGGCATATTTATGTAGGCCTATTGACAAATCAGATTTTAAAGCATTTTTTACATGTAAATATCAAGTCATAGCACTTGTTTAAAGTAATTGCTTGGGGAAATTATAGACACTGTATCGTGCAAGATATACATTCTTCGGTTAGATGGGGACTGCATTTTAACTGCTGAAATGCTATGGAAGGGGGAGTTCAGTGGGGGAATCCATTTGTCAACCGTTACTTTGAACCAGACATTATTGTCTTAAGAAAACTACGTCGTAATAGTAATATGAGCAATTGAACAAAAGAGACGTGTAATTGGCCTACAGTTCGAGGGATGAACAGCAGAGGGCAGTGTCATTTCAGAAAAAGCGATAATATGTAGACAGACTCAACATGCACAGGCTTTTCAGTTTGAATGTAATATTTATGAGTTCATGCATAAACTGCACTGTATATATATAATAACATTGATATTTCAGAGGCAGTACATTTTGAACCAGTCTTGTATTTTCTAATATGATTTGTGAATCCAGCAAGTTAGGACAGGTCTACTCTAGGTAGATTATCTCTCAACAGACACAGACGTGTTGCCATGGTACCAGAACAAAGACACTTGGCCTTCAGCTGCCACTCATGAAAGAAATCTCAAACATTTGATAACAGTGTTAAAACACATCCAGTCTATAGAACAAATTAAGCTGGTGTGCTACTGAAAGGGAGCTTTATTCTTGACTTTCTGAACTTAATCAGTAAAATAAAATAAAAATGACTGTGCATTTCTAATCTCCTTGAAAAATTATTAATGACATTTCAGGAGGTTGGCTCAATTGTTCTAGAGAGTAATCACTTTTGACTTTCCTTTGTTATGCCTTGTGCCTGTTGTTTGTCTGTGAGGGTTCCATCTCATAGTTCCATCTCAGTGTGATACATACAGTCACTATAGGATATGGCAGGATGACAGAGACAACAATTCTGTAAAGACAGATACATCCTCCGATTAACCCCAATGACCTCAATTTGGGTCCTATTACCAACTTTGTTGACAGTGTGGGTTAATCTTCTATGCCTTCTGTGGGCTGTATACAGTAGTTACACACAAACCTATCAACTGTGAATGAACTGTGCTGCTACTTGTTATTGTCTGCAAATGGATACAGTATCTTTTGGGGGGCGCGTTTACAATGGCAATCATACCACAATATAAACAGTGTGCTACTAGGTATCATTATCCTTCCGATTGTTCCTCCCAGATCTATTTGGTGGTTTACAGGCCCCTTGTGAGTGATGAAACAACAGAGATGGTAATGGATCCAGCCTAGGTAATAATTGAGGGCAATTATTTCAGAAGTTCTCTTGTTTCGTAATTGCTATCTAATGAAATCACGACGCTGTTATACAAAGAGGATAATTTCAGGGAATAGCCATATCAATAACCCTCTCTTTGCCTGGCTGTCTGGTGAATCATTCTCTTTGACGTCACCTGGCTTCAAGTAGCCTAGGTTTTTAGCAAAGTAAACATTGTTTTCTAATTTTTTTCACATTTTCACTTAAAAATGGGTGTGATTAGAAGAACTCCGTAAATGTAATTTTAGTCAGATAAACACGGTGAAATAATCCCAGTCTTGTGACCTTTATCATATTGAGCTCTGTCAAGAGAGAAAAGGCTAGTAGATTATAGGCATAACAAAACAAACATAATTTACGTCTATCAAATGCTGCAGCAGTACATCTAAATTCTTTACCAAATATACTGGTGTAATAATAATTTAAAAAAATTCAGTTCTTTTTCTTTTGAGCCGTTGGTTTAATGGCATATTGCTTGACAGATTTACCCGTCTGTCCATGAGAGGAGTCATTGACCGCCCAGTGTGAACCAACAGAGCCGAGAAGAATCTTCTCCTGAGGTTATAAACCTGTTATGTGAAATCTTTTTCAATTGAATTGTCAACATGTTAGATGTTCCTCACATGAACAAAAGACTTTGAGGAAAAATCCATGCATATAATTTCACAACTAGAATGGAAAGATTTGGTTATTTATTTGGTTTTCACAATGTATGCATCATGTTTGGCTACCAGCAATGTTTGGGGCTATCTCGTTGTTATGATCAGTGACCTATGCACTCTCTCTTGGAAGTCGCTTTGGATAAAAGCGTCTGCTAAATGCATAAATGTAAATGTAATGTAAATGTAAAGATCTTTCTTGAATAGACGAGCAGAGTTCTGTAACAGAGGCGGTTTGGAAGTCAATTTTAATTAGTGTTCATCTATAAATACATTTATTTCTCAGATGTTGGGATTGATGTGGAAAAACACAATTTAAAAGAATGTAAGGGACAGAAAGGCCTGGTGACACATGCAGTTAGGTGGAAAAAGACTACAAAAGAATAAAGCCTATACATCATCTTCACATATCTTTGAAATTCAGAATGACACAGTAAAGTAGATTTTGATTGTGCACATTGTCATAAAATGATTGCAAAGATGCAAAGGATGAGCAATTGTCCTTGAAGGAGAAAGTGTAGATTGAAATAAATTACGTTTCTTCATAGATTATTGCTAAATTAAGATGATTGTTCTTATTAATGAATTAGTGGTCATCAGAAAATCTAGATTTTACAAGCAAAAGAACAGTAATCAACAAAATGATCAAATTAGTTTAATTTATAGGAATTATATGCTCTGTCTAAATGTCTAATAAGCACTACTTTGCATTCCCTAGATGTGATTTAAAAAAAAAGTTTACCAGGACATCATCTAGCCACATCATGTAGCTACATACCATATTCCATCAAATGTTTATGCTAGTCAAGATGATCATGCTGTGAATGTGTCAGACTCTTATATAAATTATGACATTACATCTGCATGCCTTCAGAGTATCCTCAAAGTGAACTACTGCAGTAGCAAGTAGAAACTTGAAAATGTGTCCGCAAATCATAAATGTATGATACACAGCCAATCCACACATGAGCAGCCTTTAGCTCCCCAAGCAAGTGCATGTGTTATGTTCTTTGATCCTTTATTACAACTCCTGGAGGCTGTAGACCCAATTTAGTCAGGTAGCCTGTCACTCTCCATAACAGTAACTTCATGGCCACATCAATCTCCACCCCTTTTAATTTGTGAGGATTGAAAATCTGAGTCAATGTGCCTTTACCTGTTAACCAGTTAGACAGCTATTTTCCATTGTCTCGTCCATCAGTGTGTCCATGCATCCATTTCTCTGTCTGTCTATCCAGCCAGCCAGAAATCGAGCCAGGCAACCAGGCAGCGCATGAAACATCATCAACAGGTGCAGGGATTTGATACTTTTGATCTCTCCTCAGGGGGCAGTCATGTGACACTAGGATTATCTCACACTCATAGGCTTTGAGCCATTTGCCTCTGTGCTGTCTTTGTGACCCATTCAAATCCTTTAGTGCTTTTCTTTCTTCTGTTGTTTTGAACCATTGCTGGCTGGGACACTCTGTACACGAGCAAATGACGTCAACCAGGAAACACACACCAGCGCAGAACTGCATTGTGACCATGACATCACGAAACATATCTTATTATTCTCCAAGGATCCAGTTTGAATGGTGTTGACACATTGTTTTGAGTTACTACTATTATTAACTATGGTATTCCTCCTGTACACACACAAAATAAATAATAATTCAGCTGTTACGATTAGCATGAACACATGTTTGGTGGAAGGCTTTGGCCTACCATGGTAACAGGAGCCAAAAAAAGCATTTCTTACAAGATGCTTCTCTGCCTGTTTGAACAGACACCAGTCTGCCAGTGTGTATGTATGTGCGTGTGTGAAAGGAAAGGAATGTGTGTTGGTTTGTGTGTCACCCCAGAGTCATAAACTATGTTAGTCACACTGAGAACCAGATGGATCCACCATGCATCTCAGAGCCAACACAATAGACTTTTATCTTGAATTTTAAACAAGCATCTGTCTGTTAGTTATTGTTGTAGGGTATGTACAAGATAGACAAAAGTAGGACCATCATGATTATTTTAACGAAAAAGGAAAATACATATTTAACATTAGTAAACCACAGTCGACCAAGTCAACAAATGTCATGTTATTGTGAGCCTGAATCAACACACCTTCATAGCTGCTTAGTTGCTTCAAAGTTGTGTACAGTTGCACGAAAACTGATGCTTAAATGTATATCATGAGACTAAATCAGCACTGACCTTTGGCTAGAGTCTGTCTCCTGGGTGTAACTGGGTTTACAAGAACACAGCAGAATATTGTTTTTCAGGTCTGAAAGGTGAGACATTTGGCTAGTACCCTCATCAGACAAACATGCTGAGAGCTCTTTCATGTAATCCCCAACTGTAGTCGTCACATTCAGAAATGAATCTAACCTAACCCTATTCCGCTGTGCTTTGTTTTGTTTATGATTGTTGAACGGTAGTCTGGAACTCTAGTTCACAGCTTGGTCTCAAATTGTCCTGCAATTAATTTCTTCTTTCTTCTTCTATGTGTACTTTTAGATTTACCTTTATCAACTGTCACTCCTCACCACACACCTCTCTCCTTCCGGCATGGTGGTTGCTGTGGTTACACTGGGTACATTTATGCTGCCATTTTATTCTCTTTTCCTGTATAATTATCAGTTTTCCTACATTTTTCCACACACCACTTAGATTCTATAATCTTTCTCGTTTTTCTGATGACATGGTACTGTAAGTAATAGTATTTAAATCTCACAAAAGGTGAGTGATCACGAATGCCTCCTATTTCTCAATGAGTTCTGATGTAGTTTGTCAAAGTGAGCACAACTGCTCACTGTGTGAGATCAAATATCACACACATGCTCTTGGTCTCGTCTGCTATCCTAACATTTGCCTTTGATATTTTGTAGGTATGTACAAGTTTGTGTGCGTATGTGAAAGATGTGTCAGAAAGCTTGTGAAAGAAAGAGACAAAGGTAGAAGGACAGAATGGAACAGAGTATGTGTTGTGTCTGAATGTGGCCGCATAATTTCTGACCCCACAAGCCATGTAACCATCAACAATGTTGGAGCCCACAGTTGTTAGTCCCATCCGATAATCACACAATTGGCCTGTTTGGCAAACAGCAGACTATGCATGGCTTTCCATCCTAAATGTGTTCTTTTTCTTCCGGTGTCAATTTTCCCACATTATCGGTTCCACGAGTGTGCTTTGGAGACAGTAAGAGTGGCATGGCTGTTTGAAGTGCTGTTCTTCTTGCATCTTTCAATCATGTGTTCCTTTACCGTTATGCTGTCTTTGATCTACTTTTGTTGCAAATATGTATGTTTTTGTTTTCTGCGAATAATAGTCTCAGTAATGAGAGGAGATAATTTACATCTTTTCAGGTGATAGTTGGCATTTAATGGCATTGGCTGAGTAAATAATTTTGTGTTGTGATGTAAGAATTTGGCTGGAAAATAATTTGAGATTTAATGAGTTCCACAAATGATAGAAATGGCAGTACACTTCTGTTAACATACTTTCCCTAAACCATATTTACATCTAATTACAACAAGCCATCTGCCTCTGGGGAATCAAGTTTGATAGACTGTTCTGCCAGCAGGAAATGGAGTCAGTGACATCAATTCCCCTTGTGTTGTTCCCCACCTGAACAGCTGGGGGTGTTTAGGTGGGGAACACAACATGTGTTGTGCAAGCCAACAAGTTTGAAGTAAACAACTTGCGGCAGGCACATACCGACACACATACCCCTCTACCACTCCACACACACACACACACACACACACACACACACACACACACACACACACACACACACACACTTACACAAACACACCATACACAACACCTGCAAACATCAAGGCCGTAGCCAAGGAGTCAACATTGGGCCCCCCCCCCCCCGAAGTCCAGATATTGTGACTAAGGTTTCTTCCTCTTGTCATATCTCCTGCATTTCAGGGCAGGGCTGTATTGTGTCTTGCCAAGAAATGCACCCCCTGCTAACTCTGACTAGGAAAGTGCCACATGCATGAAACTTACTCTGAGTACTCATACTACTCCCCTCAATGTACAGTAACAAACATTTGATGGTAGGATATACAGAACATAAATTACATGGAGGTGCATTTCAGGGCAGGTCTCATTTTCCATTTGATGTAAATGCGATGCACCCCCTGATAACTTTGACTAGAAAAGTGCCACATGCATGAAACTTATTCTGGTTACTTATACTACACGCGAGGGGGTGCTTTTCTAGGCGGGGGTGCATTTGGGGACACAACAACGCTCAGCCATCTGACCCCCCAAATTGGACACAACAATATCCTGGCTACATTTGTCAGTCAGGCTAGCCATCATCTGGTCTGCATTTGTTTGCATTTCCCAGAGCTCAGTGTGAAATCTAATTTGGCCAACCACCTTAAAAAGTCTCAGACCAACAGCAGATAGACACGGAAAACTGCCAAACCATTCACAACACACAGACCCTCGAACACACGTCCATGCATACAGAGTACACACAGTAGGCACAAGCACTCACACCAACACAGCTGAAAAAACAGAGACATTTGTGACATTTCTCTCATGAGATCACCTCAGGAAGACTACCAGTGGGGCTTACAGCTCCTCCCCGGAGCCTGAAGTTAGCTGATTCCTCTCCCATGACACGTACAATTTAAAATCGAGGTTCAGACAGAGAGAAAGACAGAGAGAAAGTAAAAGTTAGTAGAGCAGAGAAAAAGAGAACAATATACGAACACACTCACAAAGACACAGACACGCACACAGATGTAGGGAGAGAGTGTCCATCGATGGAAGATGTTAGGGAAACAACGTAATTCAGATGATGGGAATTCAATTGAGCATCCCAGACCAGCTTTAAGAGCCTCATGTAAGTTCCAGGCCCTGGGTCTGTATCGGTTAGGCTTGGTTATGCAGCACACAGAATATAGACCAGAGAAAGGAGGTCTGTCATAAAGATGGTGGTGTTCAACCACTGTTATTTTAACTTAAACTGAGCACAAAATAAAATCATCCACCAACAGCAAACAGCAGTTGTGAGACGGGGAGTCACGAAGGATTATGGTGGGCGAGAGATTGTGTGCGTTTCCAAAAATATATTACGTGTGCGCGCGTGTGTTCCTGCGCGTGCATGTGTACAGACCATAACAAGTACCTGCAGCCAGTAAAACCTGCAGCCAGTGAAGCTAGCTTTTCAAGGATTGGTAGCTTCGGATAAACAACAAAGGAGCTGCCAGCAACGGTGCAAGTGCCGTTCCAATCCCCGGTGCTTTACGGAGATTAGCGGAATCATTTAGCTCACTCATCTTGTTACGACGGATGAGAACCATGAAGAAGATGCAGCTTTTCTGAGTTTTGACAGATTATTATTTTCATCACAGTCAACAGTGCCAGGAGGAATGTATGAAGGGGAAAGTCCCCATGCACACACTGGGAGCCGGAAAGTGGGCCTGAGCAAAAGTTAAAGCTGATTTAAGTTCATGCTTCTGTTTCAAATTAATATCACATTTTATTTGATCGACATCCAATATTGTACAATATGCATATTTAAACAAATGTTCTCCCACATACTTCTTATTGATTTAAATTGTTGAAGGCGTTGCAGGGCAATGATCAACATTAATCAAATTAAATGTAGGCTAGAGACACTAACACATTCTCTGGGCTCTTACAATGCTGCATTCTAGAGATTCATGAGGTGTTTTCAGGTTGCATCGCCCAGTGTGAATGCGCTGCTGGATAGCTGTCTGAGTATAGATGGAATGCATGAAATTGAAAGCTGTCAAAGTGTCATCGATGCTCTCTGCTTGACAGATACTCTGCAGGCACAGTTCGCCGCGTGAGTCCTCAATCTGAATTCAATAGAACCATTTTTTGAAACTAATTTACAGAATAGCTTGAGATAAAACGTGCAAACGTTGTTAACGGTCGCTTTCCCATTTCATGGACTACGTATTCCTTCACTGTTTTAAATAGGCCGATGTGCAGAAAAATGCAAGAATATAGGCCTACTATGGAAAGGAAATGGAAAGAACTAGAACGTTGCCTGTACTATAGCAGGAGGCGGTGGGCTGCAATAATGGGCGCCAAATGCAGTTTTGACCTTGTTGAACGCAGCCACCTGCTACACATATCATATACCGCTCGCTGATCTGGACCTTATATTTCTGAACTCCAAGTAGAGGGACAGGTAAAATTGCACGTTCTACACATATGCCAGATGGCCCATTTACTAGTTAGGCTACTTATTGACGAATTGAATTTCGTCAACTTGCAATTTGCAACCATTGCCTTCCAAAAGCTCCCATTGCAAGTCATGGATTTGGCCACCAACTTTGCACAGGTGTTAAGCAGCGGGTTATGGTGCCTGTGGTTACAGGTTTGGTACTCAGGATGTTGTGCTGTTTGCTAGTAGTTATGTTTTCTTCACCTGTCTTTTGGCTCAGCAGTTGAATACCGTTAAATCGATGCCTCACAGAATAAATGGATCTGACATGACTGGATTGGTGAAAACAATACAGTTCAGTCCCTGCTTGCCACTGGATCCAAGTTATGCACATGCAACACAAGGAAATACAGTACAACATACATACATTACAGGTTTCCAGTAGGCACATTTCTAGAACATTCAAAATGTGCCAAACTCATACATTCAACATGACACAAGAGGTCATGTTCTTTAGATTGGACAGTTTGGTTGTTGAGATGGTTCAGTAGATTCATCCAGTTCTGCTAACCCTAACCCATCAGGACATCCTTGGTCTGTATTATCTGCGTAAGCACCTCGTCTTAGCATCGTACAAATCAAAAGTCACGGCAATCAGCTCAGGGGTTTAATCACATTCAGTACATCTTATTCATATTCTAATGCTTTCGGATCTTCAGGGGGATTCAAACTAAAAAGCATTCACACTTCAACAGGCCTATCATTTATTTCATGATAAGATGGCATGGTCTGCACACATCATCAGAGTTTAAAGTGGTTCACTCAATAAAAAGCTCTCGTGCTGACGGAAGTTGATTGAAATGTCAGAAGCCTTACGGCTGAACTCTGCTAACTGTGGGTTCTCGCTGCAAGGGATTTGCAAAAGTTTTCCCAATTAAATGTCAATGTACAGTAGGCTCAAATAGAAGGCGGGTGGTGAAGTATCTCAAGGTGGTGAGCAGTGGAAGCCATTTAAGCAGACAGGAAAATACCAAGTTTGGCAGTACTGACCTCTATGCAAAAGCCAACCATTTAGGTAACTGATTAATTTTGGGCAGCAAAAATACTCATGCCCACAAAGTAGCATTTTTGGGAGTGCAGCACAGTCAAACACTTCTCCCAGTTAGTGGGTATGGAAGAAATGTGACCTGTTTGGGACATTTTAGTGGCTTGAACCGGTGCATACTGTTAAGTACCTGCCCTCCACGTACAGTTGCCTCTGCTGTTGATGTCTCTTCCAGTGATGTGGATTGTTGGTCAGAATAGTCAGAAAGAAAATTGGCTTGCATACTGCTAAATATTCTACTTGTACACAAGAGCATACCAGTCCAGACAGAGATACCTTCCTTCCCCCCCACACTTTACGTTGCTCCTATGTGGCTGGGACAAAAAAACAAATGAATACACAAAAATATTGTATAACCTACACAAATAGTTTATGCAATATTTTGAAATGTACCTGATATGAATTTATTCATGACAGAATATGCAAATTATGTTCAATAAATCATATGTCAGATGGTGAATCTATTTTTCATTGTTTGTGTGACTAGAATGTAAAACAGGTTTGAAGAGAGAGTTGGAGGTGTAAAGGTGGTGAGCAAAGACTAGTAGATAAATCCGCCTCTATCCAAGGTGCTCACTTTCAATGTCACCTATTTCAACCATTGGTAGTGGAAAATCAAAGCTTAATCATTTCTTGCAATAGCACATTCCGTCTTCAACTAAATAAATCTCTTCCTAAATCTATGATGAAAAGAGGTACCCAGTTGACCTTGCCAATAGTAACAGCTGTGATTTAATGGACAAAACAGATATATGTCCTAAAGGCATACAAAGTGTAACTGGTAAGCTGCACATGAAAGATGGCTGACCTGTTGAAGGTGGAAACAAGGATAGTTTAAATGTAAAAAAGGAAGAGGCGCTTTGCCAGACATACTGTGGTCGTTCAAGCATTTAACCACGATCAAATTCTCCCCTGTACATCACTTAGGATCAAAGCATCTGATGAATGCTTTATAATGGTAGTGCTCACTCACGCGCACGCATGCACACACACACACACACACACACACACACACACACACACACACACACACACACACACACACACACAGTGTGACCGCGGTAGATGAAAGTCCTCAGAAGGAAACCAAAGTGCAAGCAGGTGTCAGAAGAACTCTCCCTCCTCCAGTTTCTTAATTGGGCAGTTGAAGTAATGACCAGTCTGATTACATCATTTTTTACATATCTTGAAGTAACCAAACACCTGCCAAACCTGGCCATGCGCCTATGCTCTCCGGAGCCAAAATTAAAAAATACTCAGTGGTCTGTGCATAAAATGTGTTTTTCAGCTTTGTAAAGGTCCCTGCACTGTGATTTTCTCATGTCGATTTACCACAAATTACTGAGGTATAAAATGTAAATGAAAATGATCTGAAGACAAGAGAGAAGCACTCTATTTCTCCCGTACCAGGGGAATATTTCTCCTACGAGCTTTGCATGCATATCTCTTTGTTGTTTTTCTCAGTTCACACGTGTGGGGGAACCGTAATGCCCAAGTGGGTAGAGACACCATGAAGGCTTTCTTGAAATGTCATTGGAAGGTTCAGCACAAGAAGCATCTAAGATGCTCTACAAACATTCAGTATTCATGTAAATTGCTGGTCTCGAAGACAATTATAGTTCATGAGAGTTTAACACATACATAAAAGAACATGTAGGGTCAAACAAAACACATGCACACACTATTTCACCCATGCACGAAGACACAGTCCATTTGTGTTGGGAGCGTCGTAGCATCTCACAAAAGCAGAACAGTGTGTTTCCTCAGAGTGAAGTGAAGAGGCACATCCTCCGTGCAGATTGAGAACAAGTAGCTTCCCTTTACTCTGTGTTGTTGTTCATACTGCTCTCCTTCTCTCTTGTTTTTCTCTCTCTCTTTCGTCTTCATTCCTTTGAAATATAAAAATGAAAAACCAGTCAAGGATGACTGTACAGAGTGGGGCATTGGCTCAGATCCAACAATCTTGTGCACCTGACTGGATAACCCGACCCCGGAGTTTCCCTTCCCTTCTTCCGTTCCTCACTGGGGTGAGAACTCACAGTGCATCTTTGATGTGGAGATGTGAGTGTCTGCCTGAGAGAAGGGCAGCCAAGGGTTGCACTGCGTCCTGCCCCGACTTTTCTGTAGTTGACTGACTTGCTCACACACGCACACCCCCCCACACACACACACACGCTGACTTGCTCACACACACACACACACACACACACACACACACACACACACACACACACACACACACACACACACACACACACACACACACACACACTGACTTTACACATACACTAACATTTACACACACACCAATGTGCTCCAACACATGCATACACACCCAAGTCCAAAGCCATGCATGCACTCATATAATGGACTCAGACGAACACACACCTGTCAGTACACACACACAGCAGACATGTTTTGCACTCACACATCTATGTAAACACGTGCGCACACACACACACACACACACAGACACACACCCTCCACCATTACCTTCAAGAGGGAAAGGCATCTTCAGGGGATTCGTTTTCTGGAAGGGTAGTGGCTGTTTTGCATTTCCTGTGCCATGTGAAGCTATCTTGGTGTGATAAGTGACTAATCAGCTGGCCCCAGGCAACGTGAGAAGGGGAAAAGAGATTAGAGGCTATTTAAATGAGTCCACAAGAGAGCTCATGGGTCATGCGTATCATCACCATCATCATCCTAATACTCTAGCTGGTTGAAGTTATTTACCTAGTAGCCACATGATAATAGCAGAACAGAGGACAACCATATGCATCCTTTTTTATTGCCATTTCTTTATACTCACACGTTATTACACGCCGGATTAACCACATTTTATGAGTTGGAACTTTCCTTGATTTCTGCTCTCAGTCTCACTCAGACAGGAATTAAATTAGACCATCCACTGTATAACTCAAGCTTATGTCTTTATTTCAGGTAATTCCACTACATGATTATATTAATTTTTTGATGGTGAAATACAGCAATCGTGCTTTATCAGTTATTTTGAATCCTTTTCAAAGTAATCACAATGATATGGGATTTCTGTTTCCAAACACGTTTCACCACTACTTTTTAAATTACATACTATCCCTGGTCAGTGAGACAGATAATGTATATTTCTAAGGGAGAATGCAGCCCACAAATGACAGTTTAATCCCCATGTGGTCCTAATTATTGGATCAAAGAAGAGTTACCCAGCACCTCCCACTCACTGCTATTTATGTTGCATCCATTAAATCACAAGATGAAAGTGTTGTTGTGAGAGATAGAATGAGCATTTCGTTTTGTCTCCATACAAGCATCCAGTGAGAAAGGCTGTTGTCAGATGTCCTTCGGTCCTTTTTTTGAAAAACGTATTGTTCCTGCTTGGTGCTCACATCTTTGTCTGTGAGTCCGAAGTTTTCAAACACTTCAGAAACGTAGCACCTAGTACGTCCAGGTACGTCTTTGCACATGCTTCTTGCCGATTTCCTTTGACGCTCAGATCCCCCAAAATGCGTTCGTGTTTTGGAGATGTAAAGCTAAAAAGCCACAAATATCGAACGCGTGTGGAGTGTGGTGTTAGTGGAGGCCTGCGACATTACATCTTAAGCCCATCTCCAGGTGTCCGGGGGGGGGGGGGGGGGGGCTCATCGCTGGCGAGAGAACAGGTTCCTCAGAGCGTTGTTGTAGTTCTTGTTGAAGGCCGTGTAGATAAGCGGGTTGAAGAAAGAGTTGGAGTAGCCCAGCCAGAGGAAGATGCTCTTCCAAATGGGCGGGATGTTGCAGGAGCAGAGGGGCACGATGAGCTCCGTGATGAAGAAGGGGATCCAGCAGAGGACGAAGACCCCGATGAGGATGCCCACCATGAGGGCCGCCTTCTTCTCCTTCTGCTCGCGCCACGTGTCGCCGTCCGTCTGGAATGTCACGGTAGCGTGGCGGACGGTGAACACCATCTGGGGCTGCCGGGAGGCCTCCTTCACCTGTCAATCACACCATCAGCCTGTCAGGAAATCATTCCACCTATCTGTCAGTCAAGGAACATTACAAGGGATGTACATTGGTATAAAAGAACCAACCGATCAATCAATTAAAAGCATCTGCACGATGGAAATCTGGCAAGCGAAAAATAAACACTATAGCGAGCACTCTTGGCATCGACCGCATTTTTGACCGCCCTCATAGAGGGCAAAACTGTAGCACAAAATGAACAAATACATAAATAAATGCCTTCAAATGTAAAACCTTCTGCCTCTCGTGAAGCTCCTCAGTCACCCACCCACACATCGGTTTCTAAGTCATGTCTCCTTCAAGCGACCGTGGTAGCTCTTTCAGACCTGCAATATGTCTTCTGAACCACACTCACCTGCCACGGGAAAACAAAAACGTAACCGCTTTGCTGATCTGCTCGTCTCAAAATTCAGTGAGTACATTCATGTGTGTTTGCGTGCACACCATGTGAACACAACAAACTGTGTGGCCAGTATGTGTGCATGAGACGGCGCTGGTTAGGAGTGGGAGTTGAGGGAATGCTCAGTCAAATCATCGCAGATCAGTTGATCTTGCAGAACGGGGTGGACAAGTCAAGAAGGATGATCCTCAAAGAAAGAGTACGGAGAGAACCAAACCATACACTTTTGGCAGGAGAGAACGTGTTTTATACTGTTGAAGGTACACCCAAAGGACAAGAACTGGGGATTTGTCTGAGTCCTTTTAGTTGAAATGTCAGACATTCAAAGACGTCAGAATGTCTTAACCTGTCTTGAAAGCATTTCCATGTCACCCGAATATAAAATACTGAGGAGGCAAGACTCCCCTGGCATCAGCACGGCACCTATAATGTTTTGGGATAAGATAAGCCTGCAGGAAGGTCATATATCCATAGAGAGGGGTAGACTGTGGAAGGATGCATGGTGTAAATGGATTAGTTCAGGCAGGGCAGAAGTTCAGAGTGTTTCACCATACTGCCTCTATTCATGGTCTGATGAATCGTTTTGTCCGGGATTTGTAGACCCTTCAAGTCACAACCCTGCTGTCTGTGCTTTTAACTGGACTGAAAGCATGCAGGCTTGTTTATCCCTCTTAGATAAGTTATTTATATAAATAACCTGACAGGGTATTTGATGAGCTGTGGTGATGTAACTTCATTGGTATACAGTAGCATATTTATTACTCCTTTTATTCATTCCTTTATTTAGTTATTCATTCGCTTCAAAGGGATTCTACAAATAAACATCCAAGCCTAATTTGAAACCAAAGACCCTCGGCATTCAGTGGACAACTGCCAAGGATGGACCTAGCAAAGATCTATGATAAATCAATTTATTTCCAATCCGTAACTACAGTATTCTCTGTAGTTCAACAAGTGCATAAACAAAATGCCCACAGTAGCTTCTCAGCATTTTGTATTTAGACATTCTTTCCTTCTTTTTTTTCAAGCTGGCTGCATCCAAACCCACCCTCCTCACCAAGGATGTTGCGTCGGAATGCTACAAGATATTACAGCCATGAAGAATGTCAACAAGAGAGGGTGCAAGGCAGGCAGGAAGTTCCTGCACAGTCTGTGCACAGGATGAAATGGCCTGATTGGAAGTGTTTGCTTGGTCTTATCAAGGGTGGTCGGAGGCAGGGCGTCAGATGATTAGAAGGAAGCTCCACAGTGAACAAGGTGCTGCGGTCCCCGGCATTGTTAAAGACGATGGTATTTATAGACCTGCGCTTGCCAGCAGGCATTAACAAGGTGGCCGTGTTGGTTCCGGCGGTGGGGGTGGTTTTACTTATGTCTGTCTTCATTACTTTTTTTCTTCCCTCCCTAAAGCTGTAAAATGGTTTCTCTGTCTGTTCATGTGCTCGTGTCTGTGGGCTTCTGCTTATGTAGGTTTCAGAAGGTCAATAATAATGAGTTATTCCATATAGAATATGGCAGGTAAGAGAGAGAGTAAAGCACCATTCACACAACACAATGAATTGGGAGTCTGAACGGCATAAACATAACTAAGATCTGTAGCTTAGTCTGCAATATGTTTTCTGTCACTTGGGCTGTGCGATAAGGCAATACAATCTAAAACAACGATGGGTGATCTAATGAGTTCCTGACATCCTACCGGACAAACAACATCAACGTTTACAGATAGATAATGGGAGAAGTACACAGCCGACAGTTAACTTACTGTTGTGTTTTCAGTACTGATATCGGCCTACATGTTTTCAAAAAATGATCAACAAAAACCAAGAATCCACACAGGTAAGATCTACCGAGATACAATGTGAATCTCAATCACCTCAGCCATGGGCGTGATGGTGTTGTTCTTGCGCGAGCCGATGCGAAACTTGGCAGCCTTGTAGATCTTCCAGTAGACAAACAGCACCACACACAGCGGCAGGTAGAAAGCTCCGAAGGTGGAGAAGATGGTATAGGAGGGCTCCTGGCTCACCTGGCATTCCAACGCGTCCTCAGAGTAAGTCTCCCCCCAGCCAAAGAGCGGCGACAGGGAGATGACCGAGGACAGAAGCCAGGTGAGGGCGATCATCACGTTGGAGATCCTCTTCCTGGTTTTCAGAGTGTATTCCAGGTGCCTGGTGATCGACCAATAGCGGTCCAGGGCGATGGCGGTGACGTTCCAGATGCTTGCCGTGCAGCAGAGGACGTCGAAGGAGATCCACACCTGGCAGAGGACCCTGCCCAGTTTCCACAGACGCCCGTTCAGCTCGTGGACCAGGCTGAGGGGCATCACCAACGCCGCCACCATCACATCAGAGATCGCCATGGACGCCACCAGGTTGTGGGGCACGCGGTGGAAGGTTCGTACCCTCAAGATGGTCAACAGCACCAGGAGGTTCCACACGAACGTGGCCACCACCAGCATGGCGAGCAGCGTGAGCGTCAACACGCTGAACACGGAGAAGGGACGGTAGAAGTTGCCAGAGCCCAGGCCGTCCAAGGTGTCGCTGATGTTGGAGCTCACGCCGCTGGCGTTGGGGTGCGTCATGGTCGGCGCCTCCTGGTCGCTCACGGCTCTGGTGCTTGCGGAGTGCAGTCCGGTAGCACTGCCACAAGGGACACTTCCGACAGGCACATTCTGCTGCGGAAGGCAGGGGGTGAAGGAGAGAGTGAAAGAGGGGTAGAGGAGGGAGAAAGGATAGGCAGAGGGGAAAAGGAATTGACAGAATGAGAGAAAGAAGAAACTAAGCATAAGAGTTATTTGTTTAGACAAAACAGGCCCCACAAGAAAACAGGACATGGATTGTGATGGAGTAGATCACTAAGCAGAAGCCGTTCAGTGTCTCCTTTCAACAGTCACGTAACCGGCCTACAACTTTTATGAGTGATTTCACTCACTGTTAATAAGGCTCCAAGGCATGTCTGGGCATTGGTGAGTCTAAAGGGAACTTACACATTCAATTCCAAATCTCCAGCACCTAGCTTGGATTTGTATCAACATCAATTATTCCCGCAGCTTTAGTTAAAACTAAAAATGTGTGTAACTTAAGCCCTCGTCAAGCTGCTTGTTTGGACAAAACAGTTCCAAAACAATACCCTGGGAATAATTAAATTGTACATACTGTAAAACAATGCTGAATTTCCCACCGTTAGACACATTATCATCTTCCTATTTTAGATTTCTCAAACATTTGGCAAAAAATATTTTTTTATTTTAGAAACAAGATGATTTATGGGGCAGAGCAGAGCAGAGAATGAGCAGACAATGAGAAAAGCTTGAATGAAACTCATTCAAAGTCAAAGACAGAAATTACTGCTGACTGTGCCAACTTAACTTTTCTATTTCAGTTCATGCAAACAATAAAAAAAGGCCAAGCCTATTTGGACATGAAAGTAAATATGTTGGCTGGTTAGTGTGGAGCAAACTGTACAAACATTGTTGTATTCAATTCAATTTTGGGGGGAAAGAAAATGAGTGACAATACACAAATCATGTCCAGACAGATCTGGTGTAATTACCTCGCATCTGCTTCCCTGCGAGTCTCAATATACTTTCAAGGATTACTAAGATGTTTATCTTTTATGACGCACATGCACCCCATGAACATCCGACCACTACTGACTTCCATGAGCAGACTTTTATCATATCTACTTCTCATTGACTGGCGTGTTACACTTAAAGAAAAATGGTTTGATAGGTATTGGTTTGATAGGTATTGGTTTTGTAGTCGCTTTCTATTTTAGATGTAGATCTTTGTTGATTCATCCATACAACCATTCTCAAGAAACCTGTGGCAGAAGATAGTTAGTATTTTTAACAATGCTTTCGGGAAAGACTCCACTTTCATCAAAATCAGCAACAACATGTTCTACTGAGATGTACAATGTTCTTTAAAACCGAAAGTATAGTTAGTGCTTAATGAACATGCAAGACCACGGCAACCGGTTGCTAAGCAGGAGGCCTGAGTGACTTTGACACATCTGGTCCATAATATCACAAAAAAAGCAATGGCAGGCTATGATTTCATTGCCATATGAAACCCTAATTGAGTGAGCGTTGTATTAGGAAAATGAATCAATATGATACTGTTCTTATGTCTGTACTCTCGCTAACAACATTGTTAGTTGCAAGCAAAATTTAGAGACGCCTTTGTTGCATCAGAAATGTGCTTTGTATAAAATAGATCCACCTTTAATTTATAATGTAAAAATAGACTGTGGAAGATCAGAAGCAGATAAATTAAGTGGAATGGTCATTTTACCATACACTATGTCCCTAGTGACTTGATATACAACAAATAAATAATTATAATTCCCTCTTTGGCACAGGGCATAACAATCTAGGAGGACTTTGGGAACCAGACAAGTTTTTGACATTTCATAAAACCATTGCTTTGTGAGGTGACTGCAGAGTGCACACAACACTACAAATTCTCACTACAGCATGTCACTCCAAACAGGCGTGTGATAAATCATTTGGATAGAAAATAAACACTGCGACTAGTAGTGTGGGAAAACATGAACAGACCGACGGCACCTACATACAGTAGAATAGTAGGACACTTCTGTAGAATACTATGACTATTCTGACACTGATAAGGGTGTAATACAATATTTGTATGCATGTGATGTAATTACCTATGATGCATCTGATTATACCAGCTGGGCCTTGTCAGTAACCTTAGGGCTACTTCCGTCAGCCAATGTAGCGCTGCGGGCATGTCTTCTAATCACAGAGCCAGACCGCTCTCGCTGGCCTACTGACAACTTCCCCTCACCCCTCTTCTATTAGCAAGTCCTGAGAGCCATGAAATTGCACAAACGCATACAGAATAAAACAGGCAATCAAACATTCGGTGTTTACCAAAGACTGGGATCCAAGAGCCGCCCGCTAATCACAAGTGACAATCCTATCTCTCTGTCTCTCTCTTTCCTTTTCTTTCTTTATCTCTCCCTCTCTCATCTTTCACACACAAACACACACATCTAACAGGTGCCTTGTAGCGACAGACAGCTGTCACATGACATCTATTCATGGAAATGGACAGGACTTTGTGTCCCCCTTTGTTTTTCTCAGAGTTACATGATACACCTAGTGCTATTTCTTTTATTAACATACATGAGTCATTTCCTCAGGCTTTTACGCTCCCTTTGAATTGGACCATAGATGAGAACCCTCTAATGTATAGTGTGAAAATTTACACAGGACTTCAAAGACCAGTTGTCATAAGAATCAGTACAATGTACAAAATCAAACTAAGGAAATACTGTCCTGTTACAGCTGAATGAGGATTATACTAACTGAAGAGGGCAATCCATTTGGTGTGAAGCCATCAGTGGGAAATTACAGTCATGTCGATGCCAAGAATAGATAACCTTGAACGTGCATGGAATTATGACTAAATCAGTTAGAAGCTCAAATTAGATGAAAAACAAAGGATTTTGAAGGATACACATAGAAGTATTATGACACAAAGTGCGATGAAATAACGGACATACAAGTTTAAAAACAAGTATGTTAACTCTCTGAATATGTGTGTGTGACGCCGTTTTCATTAAGAGGAGCAATTTGTTTTTTGGTCAGTCAAAACTCCCGGAAGAAACCTGTCAGATTGGGAACATCTGTTTTATCTCATAAGCTTGATTTGATTACATGCTTACAGCTGACAGTAATCAACTAGTTGTTCTTTAGTCACAGCTAGTTATGGATTGCATGTAGGGCATTTCTTTTTAATAACTAATTCAAGTCTTACTATGTAGCAAACAACAGCATAGAGCATACTATCATAGAGTTAATATATAAATAATCTTTGAAACCACTGTTAAGGAGATCCATTTCTACTCATAAGGTACTCTTTCACACTTGAGTCACGCTTAAATCAACCCACGTGACCCGTTTAAGACATTATCACCCTTGTCAGAACAAACTACTGTAGGCTACCGAACCAGGCTTTGCCAGTGATGTTGGAGACAAAGTCGTCGTACATTTGAATCAAGTTGTCATTCATAGTTTGTGCCAGAACTTAAATCTCGTCTCATAAATGTTTCCAAACAGTAACTTACCCCTCTTCACATTTTAAAGGTAAGTCCTTCTTAGAAAAATACTGGACCTCTCCGTCCTTGCTTTCCAGTCCGTTGCTTTTACTCGCTATACCCCGCTTGTGAAACTCCGTGAGTGTTTGTTATACCAGCACCTCGCGACAGAGACACAGCGGTGTCGGAATGAACCAAGGCAGACAGAAGGGGGAAATACAATTTCCCTACGCTTGCTTTTCTGCATGAAACACATGTATGGTCGAGATGTTATCCATAAAAACATTCAGCAGGAACTTTTTGAACATGAGAAGGACAAACATTTTGACTACCGTAAAACATTTCTGTACAGTTATGTCAATAACTAAGCACTACATTAAACCTGCCTTGTGGGCTGGTATCTGGCATAACAGAAATGGGTTCATGTATGAAAGTGACCTATTCGTTAATGAAAGTTTGCCAATACACCAACCTATGCCACTCCCATCTGGAATACAGTTTCATTTTTGCGCTTAATCAATTTCGTATCCGTGCACGTGACTGGTATTTAAATTGTAATCAAGTTTATTTTGACTGAACTCAATGAGGGATCCCCAGCGGGACTTCTTGCCTTAGTCCTGAAAATGGTTCAATCTCCCTCGGTGCATTGCTTAATTAAATTCACACAATTCATTACCAGCACCTTCTCTAAAATCAACTGATGGCTACGATGCAGTTTCATTAAAAGCTAATGCTTTCCGGAACTTATTTTTGAATACAGAATGTTATTTTGTATGGTTAGATTTTTTGAGGGGGGATTACATTTGAGATCAAGCAGGTCATGTTGGATGTACTGCCGCGACAGCTTAGGTTTGGAACCATGGACAGCGAAACTACTGTTTCAGCACCATGGACAGCTTCCACATTCTGATTTGTACTGTGCAACTGAAGCCCTGCATCATACTCAACGCTGCTCTGGGATGGGCTGAACTCGATGAATAATCATGCAAGATAATTGCGTGTAGCTGTGGAGGTATTAATGCAAAGCACTTAAGGTGTCTCCATTAGTGTTATGTAAATCATTGTCTATATTAATCATGTACCATATGATATATGTCCCATTGGTGAGTCAACTTTTTATGCATTATGTCACGCAATTTCCTGCAAATGTGTTCATTGTTGCAGGTTCCCCCACAAAGAAATGTCCATGATGAAATGCCAAAATAACAGAGAATATTAGGAAATATTAGGAAGAAAAACAGAAACATTTATGCAATGTAAAATTGAAAAGCCATTTTGAGCTCTGTGCTGTCTAGTATATAGGGAGTCAGGTGGCTGAGTGGTTAGAGAATCAGGCTAGTAATCAGAAGGTCGCTGGTTCGATTCCCGGCCGTCAAAACTGACGTTGTGTCCTTGGGCAAGGCACTTCACCCTACTTACCTCGGGGGAATGTCCTTGTACTTACTGTAAGTCGCTCTGGATAAGAGCGTCTGCTAAATGACTAAATGTAAATGTAAATGTAGTATATAGCATTGCCATTCTGTTCCATGGGTTGCAAGGACTAACCCATCAAGAGCAATACAGAAAAATCTCAAATAATGAACCCATAATGTACTGTCTACCCACCCAAGGTCAGAATGTCTATTTATATATATATATATAGTGTGCCATCTGACCATTACTTGGATTTCCCTCCACATTCTCTGCAGACACTAAGCATGGCATTCAACCATAACCACACTGAATCCCTCCTTGAACTCATGTGAGCTTCTGGTAAAGCGTCATGTCCTCTGCAATGACTCAAGAGATCTGACCTCTGTAGGTTGTAACCACTGTCTGACATGTGCCACAGATCTAAAAGGACCTCAGGAGAGAATCAGTTCTCTGTTGGTGACTGCTTGGAATGAACGACTGGAATACATATACAATGGAGTAAATCACTAGATTGTGTCTGAACAATCTGATAGTGTTTACAAGTCACAACAAAATGGAACCTTCAGACAAATAGGAACATCTAGAGAACAAATCAAATCAGCGATGGTGGATGTGAGTCTCCAAATAGGTGACAAGAGTGTGGTGCTTCATGTTTATTCCAGGCAGGCTATTTAAAAAAAAGTTTTTTCAAGAGAGTACAAAAGGTGTCTGCACTGCAGAAACCCTACTCCAACAGAAAAACCATTTGACAGAATACAGACCTCCTTTAGACACGCCATGGTTCAGTACATGGAGCCCAGTAGATAGAATCATGTTTACTCTCCTTTTCCTCCAGCATTCGAGCACCACAGTCACAATTTCCTGGCAAAAGTTTCTGTCAAGCCTTACGACTGCCCTTGGATAGTCCAAATCAGTGCTGGAAAATAAGCGTTGACCTGGAGGCCAGAAAGGATTCATTAAAAGGTTCAAGGTAAAACCCTTTTCCATGTCAAGAAACCATGCGGGTTCATGAAACTGCACCATTTCAAAGGTTATCCTTGCAGGAAGCTGGCACTACCTTATTTAGTTAACTGAGCATGTCTTTGCCACAGCATGTCCACAACTATGTATGTTTGCACACCTTGTGGCTTCATTATAATTCACAAGAGCACTTCTAACTAAATAAATATTTAATGGCCCATTTCCAACAGGGTGCACAATTATGAAGAATCCAACTAGCTTCCGATTAGTTTTTCTTTGAATGTAGAAGTGCGACCACATTTACATTCCACTGCATCATGCAGACCCTGCTATAGTGAGATGTGGCACTTCCATTGAATCTCCATTTTTCCAAGGTCAAACTTGCGGTCAGAGGCTTGTTATATAATTCATTTTTTTTAATGCTCCTTTTGTCTCTCTCTGGTCATCACTTTTTCAGCTTCCCCTGCTCCTAGCGAAAGAGTAATCTTGGACAGAGGGTAATGTGGGACACCTAAACTCCAGAGCGTTTTCTTCCCTGCTATGACAATGTCTAGTCCAAAGAACTTTGACTCTAGGTTCAGCATGGATGTTATGTGACTGAAATATTTTGGTCAGTGTCCATGGTAACTTACTCTGTGAAACTAACCTACTCGCTAGCAGGTTTTCCATGACAAATTGCATTTCTACCTATCCCCTCCCACTTTCTGAGCCTGATACAGTTGGCAGACATGGGGTGTCCTTTCCTGGTTCAGCCGACCAATCTCGAACTAAATTTAATTTGTTTAGTTATATGCAGGGAGAGGATTTTAAGACTGTGATTTGATGTGCTTTAATTCCCTGATGAACACTAAAGTTAACGTTACCGTTTCCTGTGACACTACACTATTTTAGCAACATTCTCAGCCCTTACATCGCTAATGTTACACACCGTGGACGTGCACTCAGAACCGACCAAATGCTTTTTGGCACTGAAATAAAGACAAATCATTGACATTTAATTTGGTCTTCTTCATTGCCTACAAATAGAAATCCAACAATGTTCCTACAATAAACATTATTCACCTGTGACCATGTACCCTCCTGTAACTGGGAAATCCCAGCAAATTTCCCAGCAAATCAATTTAAAGATTGTAGGGGATAATATTGTCCAAACAACCGAAACTAATTCCCCTATGGTTTGAAGGATACAGAATTCCTTATGCAGAATTCACCTGCCTTTAAATGAACATCTCACTGTGTACAGCATCCATGCTCTGTTCAACAGGATCAGAATGTGCAAATCTTTTTCTATTAATTATTCTCGTCATTTCAGTGTCACTGAAAATTCCACACAAACCTGTAAATAAAAGTAGGCTACATGGGGAGAGAACTATCAGTATCTACCATACATAGGCATCTCTGCATCCATCTCTGCAGCAGCAGTCATCTCTTCATCATCCTAATCATCATCATCATCCTGTGATGAAAAGCATTCTGTTGGGGGTTACTGCTACTACAAGATAGGCACCAACTGATATTTCCTTTGTATCATGTCAAATATGATTAAAACCAAGGTGACGTATAGGCTACAATCACAAGCTTATAGGCCTAGCCAAAATATGCCTTACCTGTTCGTAGTATGTTTTTATATTTAATATAACATTTAACATGCTATTTTATTAAGTCTACCACTATTTCACCTGTAATATTAACGGACAGTGTGGTTAAATGTTCAATGTATGGACTGGCTACTGCATTCAAATGTATGCATTGACTCGGCCAGCAATTGTCTCCCACGCCAATTGTCTTTCCTATGCTGCTACAGCCGTGTTGCTTTTTTGTGGAATATGAGGTCAGATTCAACATAAACACGTATTAACACTTCTGTCTGAAGTGTGATGAAGTAGGACAACGTTTTGTGTCGCTGGGTGCCATGGTGGATTTTAGTATCGGCGTTCCATTGATGTTCGCTTTTAATAGTTCTCATGCCCGCGCTTAACTCAGAGTGGACGTACTCCGAGTTGATTTAACTCATTCAAATCAGCTTTTCTAGAACCGAAAAGTCAGAGGCTCCCATTTTAGGGTAAATCAACTCAGAGTTCAAGGTTATGTTCACAGTTTGTTGAATCCGCTTTCTGGAATACCCCCCTGGTGTCAGGTGCTATTTGTCCTGTATGTAAACAATGTAGGAAGAGAGACCTCCGTTATTGCACTGGCTCTGAGATCAAGATCAATGGCTCTGTAATGAGAGGAAAGCAGAGACCTCGACAGGGCGAAAAAAGAAAATTGCTAATTTTGGGCCCAACTTAGTGGGCCCAACATGATGCATATCAATTAGGAGAATTGTATTAGGATGTTTCCCCATGTCTCATTTGGCTTCTAATCCATTTCTGCTAGAGCATACACAATCATGTGGAGGTTCTGTTTCCAAAGAAATTGTGTGATCAAGATTTTGATGACTGGTTTGATTCTGTTAATCAAACTTGATTTCCACACAACATGCATGAAAACACAAAATGTCTTAGGTTGTGTGCTTAAAATAAAACATGTCTCAGTCTAACTTATGGCTTCTAACTTATCTCAATGATGTGTTTGTTTTGTCATAGCCATGATTTTGTCTGACCTGTCTGACTTGTTTGCCTAACAAAGAATGACTGTATATGCAGTAGCTACGTACCACTTCATATCTTGGGTCTCCCACTTTTCTTTAGTGGATGAGTCCCCAAGTTGGCATCTGCCTAGTAACTCCAGCAAATGAAACTCCAAGTGGCTTAAAATGAGCATAAATGGCAGAATGAGAGTGAATATGTCTCTCAGGCAGTAGGTAAACAAACAGCTGTTTCATAAGAGTGTGTGTTGATTAGTCAGACATCGACCTTGTCCATGAGAGAGGGTGCCCATTTCACATTCAGTCCAAATCGAATTACAATTAATATTCTAAGGCATATTACGCTTGTCTAGAACCCTAAGTGTCCCTAGTGAGTTTTTCATGTTTATGAATTAGATATCATTAAACGGTCAGAAGGCCTTTAAAGCTTTGAGTGCTTGTTGCATAACCTAATTTAACAGGGCAAAATCTCACTTCCAATTGCACTTTTTCAGAATGTGCCAGGTTGGAATTGAACCTCCTTGAGTGTTATGTATAGCATTTCATTAAAATGCAGTATCCTATACTGTATATCAAAGAGCTAATTGAAAAGCTTGTGTAATGTAACTCATTCCACAGTGATGACTCATGGAATGTATTGCAGTAACCCATGGCTAAATATGGCCACTGATGGATCTCTGAAAATGTATGCCTGCTCTTATTTGGTATGTTAAATAATTAAAAAGGTTTACTTAAATAGAAACGGAGAAACCCATTTTAAAATTGAATTCTTCCTCACAGAGAACTTTTAATTCAATTTTTTAATTAATTTTTGAAGGACTTTAGAACTTGAGGAAATTGGTTAATTTAGTCTGTTCTGGCTGTAAAGATCCCCCGACTCAGCCTTTGGGTGAATTGCCTGAGGTAATGCCTTCAACAAATGAAAAATGTATATGAGTACCCTAGGAAGGTCATGTGCCAGAAAATATGGATGGGAGATATCAATCTGGCCCTGCTTAGCGAGAGACCTGCCCAGGTAAAGTAGGTTACACTTCCCATCTCAGTCTCAAATCACATTCATAATCTTAAGAGCACTGTGTGACCACTTCAGCATGAATTTGATACATCACAGACAACTGACAAAGACTATCTATACCATTGTAATGTTGTTTTCAGTGACAATCTGTCTATTGTATATATTGAGGATGGAGAGGCATCTTTAACCTCTTCAGAAACATTTGGAGTGTTTGACTTGACTAGGACTACTTCCCGATAACCCTCCTTCAAACCCCATCTCTCAGTTCAACACAAAACAAATAGAATGTCGCTGGGAAGCACTCGAGCCAGAAATTCCTTTTCTGGCATTTTCCGTGCAATGTGTCACCATCATCTCAGGCTCCAATCGGGGCTGCCTCTTGGACGTCGGGGGTGAGTGTGTGTGAGTGTGTGTGAAGGGCCTGATCTTCTCTAATGTGCTGCAATCAAAGAGCACTGTGGGGGAACAATGTGCCAGGCTCTGGAGGCTGACCCCTCGACAGACCCCTCCTGATGAGGTGGCCTCCATACATCCAGGACAGTCAGAGACGGCTGGCCTGTTATTATGCATCAGAGAAGAAATCATGCATGCGACTGCCTCTCTCGCTCTCTCCTTCAGATATTTAAATGTGAGGGTTCTGTGCTTTGGGTGAGGGTGATGAAAGAGGATGGGCCAGACTTTTGTGGTCCCTTTTTCATAAAAGCCATGTGCTGTTTTCTTGTCCCCAACTGAACCTTTTCTGTCTAGCCATTAATGGTAATGGGACCTAAAACAGAATAGAATCCGATTCATCATGGTAAATTCAACAGCTCTGAATGTGCTGCCTAAAGGAGTCTAGGATACTGTTGAGACTTAAGTAGTGTGTTATCATCAGAGTAATGGTTTAAAAAATGCTATTGTCATATATTTTAAGGTACTAATGTTTTGGTTCTTTTGTCATGTATCACTCTACATTTTCACATTAATCAAATTAAATTAGAAGAGTTGGTGAAGTGATTGTTAAAGTACCTCTGTACCATATACAGTATGTGACTGTTGCTGATAATCTTTACTATTGTAGGCCATATTTAATGCTACATTAACATGTTTATGTTTTCCAGCAGGTTTTCCTGCACTTATAATATACTTAAAAATATAATTTACGTGTCAGCATTACAGTGTGTGATACGAGGGTGAAAGGTTTGTTGAAGGCTACTCCTTCCATGCTCCATGGTGATGGAATGATGTTACCATTTAACTACACCTCTTCAAAACCCACCTGGACTGATTACTTTCCCCCTGGGTTAAGAGCACCAAAGACTGCACTTAGCAATACATTACTTTTTGAGTTCCTGTTATTGCAAGCATCTGCTAAATGAATAAAATGTAAAAATAATGTTTGCTGAAATAGCCCTAGATTAAATCCTCTTGCAGGAAGAACTTCTATGTGTTTTTTAATCTGTAAACCTGGAAGTTCAGTCAGGAAATCTCAGCATGCAATATTATCAAAATATTCCACAAATAGCTGTATGGGCTGTACTATTAAGGAGATACCTCAATACCTGATTACTTTGCTAATAGAGATATTTTGCCTCAGCAGAATATGAAAAACAATTACACATACATTTATAAAGTTTATGGCACTGTGCATTACATAATGCACCACATCAATTCCAATGTTGTTCACATTTGGATGACATTTAGAGCTGCAGTATCCTACCTACTACGTGACATTTCTTACATACTTTTCTGGTCTCCGACTTACTTGGAGGAAGAAAAATGAAAAGCCAACTTCAAGTAAGCTGTCAAAATGGCTAGGGTAAATGTGACAGCTGGAAAATACAGTGTAGGCTATCACAGCTTTTGTTTGAGCTGTCAGAGAGATGCTGACAAAATTATTGTTCCATTTATCGTATTTTCCTGCGACTTATAGTCAGTTGCGACTTATATATCAAAATATCTATAATTTAACATGTTTTTAAATTTTAATTCATACTGACTGACATGAACCAACGAGTAAACATTACTGTCTCCTGCCAAGCACTACAAGGCACCACTTCTAATTAAGCAAGAAAAAATTAAGTCTTTAACATCAGTCATACTCTTTGAGAATGTAGTAGATCAAATGCTTCACACACTGCAAAAACTGAGTGTGATAGTTATGTTTTGGTATTTCAAATCTAGTTGGGCTTGTTTCTAGTATAACAAATTATTTTAAGAACACTGCTATTGTTGGGGACTCAAATGCATTTGAAGCAATATATACGTTATATTTCAGCTTCTGTGTTGTTTATTTCTTTATACCAACTATCCTATCTATTGTGTGTCTGGAGGACATATAGGGTTGGAGCCAGGCACTATTGATATACTGTCTGCCTGGCAATATACAGTACATTATGTACTTCTAGATGATGTGGTTATCCTAATGTGGACTGGGAACCCACGCTGCTCAGCTTGGTGATCTAACTACAGGAGTTCATCTTTTCCTTGCAAACCAAAGGATCATGATTTTGAGGATCATGTTGTTTAATTGTAATTTGTTTAACTACATGCTCTTCTGGTTCTACCCATTGGCACTTGTTTGCTTTTCACAATGTATGCTTCATGTTTTGGCTACCCGCAATGTTTTTGGGGCTATCTTGTTGTTTATGATCATTGACCTATGTACTTTTTGTAAAGCTCTTTCTTGTAAGTCGCTTTGGATAAAAGCATCTGCTAAATGAATAAATGTAAATGTAAAAACTTTATGTCAATGGTTTTTGGAGTATTCCTCCTTTCATATAAAAGACATAGCTCACTAATTGGCTAACTCTGCTGCTTCACACTAAATTGCAGTTTTTAGGAATACTTATTTCAATAAAAAGGCATGGTACTTAATATAAACTCAGCTCCTTAAGTCCTTGGACTAGGACAAACTTTTAATAATTTTGCTGTAGCACTGTGACAGTTCAATGACCAGGAGGTTGCAGTGCTGACATATTGTAGAAAAACGCTTAAAAATGTCATGCATGGTAACCTCATTTTAGTCCTTAGACAGTTGAATTTATTGTACAATACTTAAACAGGTTAACAAGTCTTGTTAACCTGGATTAATGAAAAGGCCCGGAATTTTGGCAAAGATTCAAATTGAATGATTTTTTGGGCCCTAGGACAGCAATCTTGATTTGCATCTAGACTGTTACGTTTCTCAAATAATCACACTGTAACAACAAGTTCATTGTGCAATCAGAATTCTGTCAACTCATTAAATCATGTTTACATTGGATGGAAAATCTTAGTATTTTAATCATAGAATAGTCCATGTTTCCAATGCAGGCTCATTTGAAAATACTTCAGAGAGATGGATCTTGTCTGGACACTAGTACTTCAGATATACTCAATAGTTGTATTCTTATTCTTTTTTATTATTATTATATTTACTGAACAGCATATTCAGAGCATTGTATCTCAAATTATTTGTTGAATAACCACTTACTAACCCAATGGTTTGGAAATTAGACCAGTTGCCAAAAGGTCGATTTGAGTCACCACTAGCTGGACTACTTACATAACCGAAACAGGATAAAAGGTTGTTCACAACAGTTATTGCCTACTGTAGTACCCTTCAGTAAGGCACTTGACCACAACAACTTTGCCACTAGGCGTGCTGCTCAAACAGGGGGCACCTATGCTAGACACGTGTCATTACTAAGTGGTTCATAACATCTATCATGAAATTATGTGAGTATGTGGTGGCTACACAAACTCAGATCTATTTGGTAAAAGACACAAGTTTGAGGCATACAGATTAAAAGCCTGGTGTAAGCAGAAAAGCACAAATGCTTGTGTCTACAAAAAATGTTCTCTCAACTGACATCTATCAAGTAGACAACCACATTTTATGTCTGACTTCATAACCGTGTCAACGTATTTATAGATTGATGCTAAAGTTGACATCCAATTGATGAGGAACCCAGTACATCCAAGGCCTATCATACGTCCTATCATAAAATAATTCATTTTCTGCATGGTTGACTTAAATCTTCAAGGTGACACTTGTAATGGTACAGTTAACACTCTACACAGTATGGCACAAACAGCTGTGTTCTATAGATAGTTGGACTGATGCCTGTATTTCTGTGGCATCTTAATATTACTACTTACATAAACAATCTTAGGCATGATCAACCATCAACAATCTAAGCAATCTTCACACATGCTGGAATGATAAAAGCATAAAGCACATAGGACTTTTATGTATTCCAATATAGCTGGAGGGATATCTGTAAAATATAATCAGGTGGAATAAACTACCACCCGTCTTTTCTACATCAACATCATATTAACAGCGTAATAAGAGTATTTCTTATGAATACATATATGAAAGGATTCAAGTGCAACCATTGCATGACTTTGATTGCGTAAATTAGCATGAGCTCACGCAGCTCATAAAGCTAACACTGCCAGCAGCTGTCAGAACAAATTGTTTTTCGCATCGACAAAACAGAAGTACCGTATGTGTGGAGTGTAGCAAACAGCTTCCATCTCAAAGCATGATGTTTACACTCTGTCAGACTGTCATTCATGTGTGTCCTCAACAAAGGTTAAGCTCTTCTCTTGGAAGCTGACTTAAATGCAGACAAACGTTTCAGTAATACAACATGCTGGTCCTCAGCATGATGGGATGGAGGAGCTCAGAGTCCTAACTATACGGAATCAGAGTAGATACAGCTGCATGGTTCTGAATGTTAAGCACCTGTCAAATGGAGGGGTCCATGTCTACACACAGTAAATGATTTTTCCATTCAGCAAAATTGTTTCATTGATATACTGCCCCCTGTTGGTAGTTGCTGTGAGGTGCATCACACATTACAACTTGGTACAAGGTTTCACATTGCACATCATTTAATCCAAGGTAACTTTTTCCTTAGTTCTGGCAGTAAACTGGATTGGCAATGGCAAATTTCTTGCTGTTCGCGCCAACTTGCTGGCACACAGTCTTACACCCGTCAGGTGGGGGGTGGGGATGTGTGTCAGAGGAATCGGAGGCCTCATCAGTGTAGAAACAAGCAGCAATCAGAAGCACACTGTTCAGGACGGTCGCTATGAGCATGAGGACACCTGAGACAGGAACAGTTACAACCGCAGCTCACAAGAGGATCAGTCCACATTTCACCTGTCTTGAAATAGATTACTGGAAGCTGCGCACATTACTTTCATTTATAATATAGTGTTGCACTTGTATTGCACTGCAAATTTGTCAGTACAGTACTGTCACTACAAAATAGTTATACAGTAGAAACTAAATAGATAGCAAATTAAATCTACAATATACTGTGTAGTCCCACTGTAACATTGTTTTAGATCGTATATCTTACCACAGTAGACAGTATTGGGGGTTATGTTGTGGACATGGTAGCCCCTGGTGAACATGGCCCCCAAGCCCAAAACCAGCACTGGGTAGACGGTGAAGGTGTAGCGGATATACTTGGAGAGCACTTTTTGAATAGCAAACCTGAGAGGCAAAAGACATTTTGCCTCTCAGGCAAGAGAAAAAAAACATTTGTTAAATAATTATTGTTATTCCAAACAAAAGAACATTAAAAAATGTGTTGTTCTCATCAATAGCTTCAAACAATAAACATTTGTAGATTTTCGCAACAACAATGTGGACCTCATGGTCACAATTTCAAATACAGTCTGAATCAAGCATTTTCTAACAACTTATATTTCTCTTTCTGCCAGCACGATGGTAACAGCTTTCCTGTTACAAAACCTACCAGAGCAGCATCCCCAGTAGGAGCAATAACAGGACCACAGAGCTGGCCATGGGATCCTGCAGGCCAGCCTTGTGCTTCAAGACCACCCCCAAACACACCAGGGTCTCCAGCAGGGTCCACCAGGCAAACATCGCCAGCCCGTTCTGGGTCTGTCCCCCATCACCCGGGACAAAACAGCACAGAGTTTATGGATGCAAGGTGGCAAAATATTTTTAAAGGTGTTTAGAGGTGTACAGTAATTTTGCTAGGATAATGAGTAGATTTGAGTAGATTAATTGTTGTAAGTGGACCTTTGTGAAAAGGCACAGGTGCTCATGCAGGTATATGCATGCGTGGTTGCAGGAGCAAATGCTATATATTTATCAGCTTTTTACTGTGGTATAAAATGAACTTTCAGACATGTCTGTGACAGGTAAAGTGCAAAGGTTAGCTAGTGTGGTTAGAAGATACCATAGAAATGATATGGTATTTCATATTGCTACCATATGGAGTTGATTGAGATATCTTATCAAAGGACATGATTCATCATGTAATTGCAGGACTTTGAGGAGTGTTACGTGGACAAAAGTGGAAATATGCGGGGGGGGGGGGGGGGGGGGGGGTTTTGACAACGATTTGTCAATGTTGTGAGGGCAACACATTCCATGTAATTTCACATTCTCTACATGTGCAGACTTCCCCTTAGGTCATCCTTCTCAGATTTCATGAATCCCAATTTTGGATTCCTGTTTTGGATTTTCAACCTTGGATACATGTAATTTTTTTTAACTTTTACATAGCATACGTGATTAACCAATGTCAACATTTGCATTAATTCGAATATAATCTCAGGTTTGGAACCATTGCTGTGAGATCCTCAGGAGAGAGGGACAGGATGTGAGCTCACCAAACAGCGTGTACACCAGACCTCCTTAGGGTTGTTGATGGCCAGCCATGCTCTGTGACGGTACAGGTTGCAATAGGACATATACAGCATGAAGAAGCTCTGGAACGGCACCATCAACTTGAAAAACAGAGTTCCCAGAAGATCCCTGGATGTGTGAAAGAAAACACAAATTTTTCTTCGATGACTACGAGCTGAATTGTTTTACTCTGTAGTCTGTGCCCACTGCCCTATTGTATTATTCTAAAGTGGACCAAATATGAACGCCACTTACTGCTTGGCCCATAGAAACATCCCACCAAACCTTGCAGCGTTGATCACAACCCACATGAAGAAGAATGCTGGGGGATGGATCTCAGGGTTGTAGCACAAGGGGCTGAAAGTGTTCCTCACAGACACATTTGACCATAACAGAGATTTGACAACCACAATAGAAGCTATATTACTTTGTTCCTATGCCTCAAGCTCATTCACATGACAACTGACCTTAATACAGATCAGTTCATTAGCATGCTAGGTGAACTTAAGATCCCTATTATTAAGGTATGAGATTTTAAAACACTTCTACCAAAAGAAGTCTAGGATTGCAATGCTGTCCAACATCACTCCCACTATTCTGTAGGTCGTTTTGGATGGGATACCTTCTGAGCACTGTGAAGGCAGAGTGCAGGAGCCAGGCAGCATTCCAGGCCTGGACCAGGATCCAGGTGTACCGTGCCCACCTGTCCATGGTCACGTCCAGAGGGAACAGCTCAGAAACTATGGCTGATGTGTTCCCGTACAAACCTGTCAAGGAAATCCATTTTGATAGCTGTCAAAAGACAGTGCCTATGCCTGTACAATTACAATCAAAGTCTCAAGGAATATATATTCTACATTTGAGAAATGTATATTATTTTCCCCACATTGTATTGCAGGCATAAAAGAAAATGTGAAGACCTGGTAGTTTGCTGTAAGAGTACACAGGATTGACAAATGAGAGACAAAGCACACACAATCTGTAAAAACTTGAGTGCAGACAGTTCCATCTCTAAAGCTCTTATAAAGCTTGAAGTGAACTTCAAATAGGGTTCTGTGAGTAGCTCTCTTATCAACGACTATGAGAAACGCCTTTGGTGCCAGAGTTCATGATGAAATGTTGACTTTGAAATGTTATTTAGATGTAGACGTCTGCAGTAAAAGACATTTCAAAGGAAAGATAATTATGAAAATAGCTTTTCTGCTTGAATGATGCATCCTCAGAATATGTATCCATGAAAAGATGCATCTAATCAGATGAACACAACTAATAACACCAAAAACAATCGAAAAGCTAAGACCATATTTTGGGGTTCAAATTACACATTATCCCATTATCCCTGTCTACTTAATTTCCTACAAGTCAAGATTAAGAATGATCAACTAAAGATATAAAAAAGTTACACTACAGTGTAAATGATAATACTCACCATCAGATGTTTTAAGTTCTAATCCTAGTATGTGAAAGGTCTCAGAAAATAGCTGGCTAACGATGGCCAGTATTATGCTTGCAAAGTGAAGAAACATATGATGGTGACCTTCCATTCTGGCTCAGAGTGAAGATGCCAGGGAGCCCTTGAGATCTGGATGTCAGCTGAAGGAGAGAAAACTCATTCACACACTTGTGTCTCTTATGAAAACATCTTCTATCACTTTGGACTTTGGGCAAAGATGCAGTCAAGCAGTGAGTTTGTGGTGGTGTGTGTGTCTGTCAGCACACATTTGTGTGTGTTGCGTACGTGCCTGTGTGTGTTGCGTACGTGCCTGTGTGTGTGTTGCGTACTTGCCTGTGTGTGTGTACACATCTGCGTCCAAGTGTATGTGTGTTAAAGAAGTTATCGAGGTTGGTAACTTTATTGTATGCAAAGTGCAAATGGGTTTATTGCAAGTCACTGATTTATATCAAAACATGATATGGAGTAATAGTGATAAATAAAGTAGATTAGGGTATCTTATGTAATAATGATAATTGGCACAATCTATCTCTCGGTTAATTACGACTATGAGAAAGATGTAGCTAGACTCTCAGTACAGTGGGGGCGGAGCTTCATCACAGGGCCCCTCTGCTACCAAGTCATTTTAAAAATAAAACCAGGGCCGTAATCATAATATATAGATCTCCCCCAATATTCAAATCTGGTCAAAATGTCCCCCCCAATATATTGATATAAAAATGTTAATAAAATATTAATGTGCTACGCTATGATAGGCAACCACGCACGCTGTCCGAAAAAAAAAAAAAGTTTTCAGGAGGGACCCTCAGACTCCCCAACAGATTTTGTGCACCCCAATGTTGACTCCATGGCTACGGCCTTGATTAAAACTGTAAAAAAATATATATCTGATGAATGCATATGTTATAATGTGTCACTTGTTGAGCCAATTAACCCTATCTGTTCAACTTGAACATGTAACATTTGATATACTAAAATATGTTTACATGTTATACTCAATATTCATTGAGGTCAACAGTAGAAGCCAAACTACCAAAGGTGCCTCTACATGTCTTGAGGCAACAGTATAGGGATCCAATACCTTGAATGGGTTTCACAACATAAAAAACATAAATCTCCTAGCCTATTAAACAAATATATTCTTCTGTCTTCGGGCTATCTCCACTGGTGACATCATGGGGGTGTCTGCAGGGTACAGAGGTTGTTTGTTGTGCTTCCTTACAACCATGGCCATACGTGTCACAAACAATAGGCAGGAAAGGGTCAGTATTACCCCTGGTGGAGTCAAGGGAAGAGTAGAACAATGACCATAGCACAGGAAAGTACAAGTTTAATATACTATTGTTCTGCTTATTTTTCTGTGTATACAGTTATTATTTATGCTGGTTCATACAACGATAAACTAGCTTGAACTTGTATTAAAGGACTGAATTTTCGACAAAATCTTACCAATGAAGATGTCAATGTGAGTGTTTTTTGTGACAGGATTGGAGATACTCCCCACCAACATCAGGATCACCACAGGGTAAACGGTCACAATGTAGCGGACATGCTTTTCCAGTTCCAGATAGAAGTTCTCAAAGAGAAACCTGTAGGACAGAAAAGAAGCACGGAGAAACAGCCAAATCCTGCAAATATAGACTTTTGTGCCAACGAAAAGGTACAATGGATATAGGAGAGTCTAACATAGAACCAAGCTACTGTACAGCTACTGATTTTTAGGCCTAAACTACAAATGGTTAGGTGTAAAGTCAATGCAGTGTGGATCAATTTATTCCAGTTCCACTCAACTGGTCACACTTAATAAACCGCAGTCAAAGCTTTAACAAGTGAAACAGTGAATTTGGATTCTTCAAATACATTTGGACTCTGTTACCACACACCACTATTGCTATGACCATAAGAGTAACTTCTCGCCACACTGACAGGTTCAGCAGGAGCAGCAGCAGAGAGAGCATAGCTGAGCGTGACCTGGACATTTGCATCTTATATTGTAAGACGATGGCCAAGTTCAGCAGTGTAGATATTTTTTCTGCAAAACATGCAATCGATACAATGAACTCCAAACCAATTATCACATTAGTAATAGTATTAGTAATGGCACTCTGTCCTAAATTGAGATGTGTTATTGCAGTGCATGTACTGTATTTGTGATCACTTACTCTCTATCAAACAAGAAGAGCTATGCAATAATTAAGCAGAGGTTCATGATCAAGGCGATGTTAAATCCATAGGGCAGAACTGAAGGGGTGGTGTACAGAAAGTCATTCCTGGGAAGAATGAAAACTTTTAAGAGACAGTCTACTATAGAATAGCAGACTTTCAACTCAAGGACCCTTGAGTCACACTCACAAAAGTCAGTAACATTGCAGCAATGTCCTGTACATCTTCTACATGGGAAAATATTAAGTAGTGTTTTTGTGGTGTCATTAAAGTAAAATATTGTCAGAAAAAAACATAGGTTAGTGACTATGCTGTATGAGACATACTGGAGTCCATACATGTGGTGGAATTCCTGTTTGGGCTGGCATTTTGACATCATTCTAAAAATATAACCTAGAGAGGGTACAATTTCTGGGGAAATTGCTTGCGTCGGTTGCAAAGGGGTCCGTTTTTTTATGACATTTTTACAGCTGATATTTCTGTATATTTTATGTAAAAATGCATACTTATTATTTATAAAGATTACATAGATTAAAAGCATACATTTGTTGCTGCTCATTTACAACTCAAAATACTAAGAGTGAAGTGTAGAATGTAACAGTTGTCTTCTCATGTCCCCTGCAAGAGGGAATGTGATCGGCTATATTTATTATTTATATTTTTCTCTCTTGAACAGAGATCTTATTGGGATTTTTATTTTTGTTTGAATTGTTTATCACTTGTATTATTGTTTTTATTGATTTTATGTAAAGCACCTTGAGCTACAATTCTTGTATGAAATGTGCTATATAAATAAAGTCTTACTTACTTACTATATAGCAGCCTCATAGTTGAATTAAACGTCCAAGTGTATGTGCTCGCCAAAGGCTTGAGCACACCCAATAAATAAATATATATGAGAGAGAACAAAGGTTGTGCTCTCGCCGAAGGCTTGAGCACACCCAATAAATATAAAAGTGAACCTACCTTCGACAGAATCCTGTAACAAAGTACATGAACATGCACGACAACCAGATATAGATTAAATCCCACAGAAACATACACCATGGTGCAGGAGTCATGTCTGTGGCATACTTTATAGCAACATCCTCTGTGGTTTGTCTGAAAACACCTGCGAGCACACACACACACAGACACACACACAACCCAATTTACACAGACATGAATACATACATGTACCATACATGTGTATGGTACAGACTTTTACACAAGGGTGTACATATATTGTATATATTTACATATAGAACGATTTGAACTGGTTCATATGTTTGGGCTTAGAAATTCACCAGATTTCCCCCCAAATTCAGCCATAATGTTGAGTGTCATCACAACTAAGAAGATGATGAATGCAGTAAGCATGAGCATGACTCGTGCTGGGTTGTGGTCTGCCATGATAGCTCACTAAGGGTAAAAGTCACCAGTGTTTCAGTAAGAGCCACCAACACATCACCATAATATGTCAGAAAACATCCACATTAAACACGTTTGATCCTCATTAATATGGAGAAAACAAGCTCCTCCTAATGTGGGCCCCAGAGACTGTAAAACATGCTTGCTTCGACAGTTTATCAGGAAGTGCTTCCCGGATTTATCCAGCTCAAAAGTTAATTTAGAACATTAACTCAGTAGTTAATTCAATTTGACCTATTATGATGCCCGATGACTTGTTTATTTGAATTATAGGAATTTTAAGAATATTTAGGTTTTTATCAAGCTAATATACTGGATTTAGTGGGTCTACAAGGTGTCTTAGTTCAATAAGATGATAATGTTGAACATATCATGGTCTATGTGCATGCAATATAACTTTCTACCACACAGTGTCACCAGTGACTTGTGCAATACTAGAAAAATAAACTATATTGTGTGTCAGAATGAGGAGAGACTGAATGCCTATTCAATTCAATTTACTCTGCGTGAACAATTACAAAATCAATTATAAATAAATACCTAATTTCAAATAATCCCTCGTTTCTCAAGATTAAATATTATATATTCTTTTTTTGTTTGTTAATTCTTACACATCATACAGTACTGTCTTGTATTTAGAATGTAAACATGCAAGTTTATTTTTCCAGTGTTCTTGACAGCTTGTCTACCCCTGTTTTGCTTACAATAATTGTATTGTTAATTGTTGTTGAAAATCTGGCATAATGTATAACATGTGGTATTGTAAAATGTTACCCCAGAAAACCATAAAAAACTATGGAGTTCCCCATTAACGCATGGCATACTGCAGAAAATAGCTCTCCAAAATATAAATATGATTGGAGTTGGGTTGGGTTTAGAGAGCTAACTAAATTAACTGAATTGCTAACCATGTGATTCTATTGTTCCAGCTCTGAAGTCAGGGCAGAGGGATGGCCAGGCCAGGCCAGGCCATGGCACTGCACAGTTGGCATTCCACTTCTCCTAACAGAGCATTGAACCCAGAAAGGCTACTCTGCTGGTTCTCGCACCCGCACCAGATGTTGCCCTGTGGTGAAGAGCTCTCGAAACGCTCGACAATAATTAATGGAGAGCTTCCCGGGGGAGGTTTTAGAAGATTAAACGTTGATGAGCTCTCTCTCTCTCACTCAATCAACCACTACCACGCACGCGCCTGTGTGCAAACACACGCATATTGGCACAAGCATGAAGGCGCTCAGACACATGAAAGTATGGCACACACATCTCTACCATCATGCAGAGGTCATCTGGTAGTTTCGGAGTGGGTGGGAGAGCCTAATAAAAACTAGGAAGAACATTTTTGAACCTCAATTTCAAAAACCTCAAAGCGTTTTTGTAGTATTGTAGCCATACTGAAATTCAAAAATAGACCTTTAAGGTATTTCATGCACTGTACGTTCTCAAGCATCATTCTGATAGGGAGCTTTGCAGACAATTCTGTCTGGTTCTGTAAAAGTTATTTGTCAAATCTGTTTGATCTAAAGGACACAGGCAGAGGACAAGGCACAATGTGCTGGTTGCTCATCAATTAATGAAGGAATTCATATCCAATTACTACATGCCCCCTTTGATCACTCATATTAGGATGGATCCTTGTGATGACAACCATTACAGCCCATCCACTTAGTCTTTACTGTGTGAATCATGTACTACAAAAGCCCTGAATGGAAGAGATACTGCTTGTCAAAAAGGATTTTGACGTTATCACTTAGTTAGATAATTAACAACAATATTTGTCTTACAAATGTTATTTGTCTGATCAACAAATGAATCGCAGACGACTTCCTCCTCCCCCTCTGCAACACATATCTCTCAATGTGTGAATAACGGAGGATGGGAACCACTCGTTTAGAGAGAAAATTGGCTGAGATAAACCATCCAAAACAGTATTTCAACAAGTTTGGGGATTTTTGATTTTGATCATTCTTAAAGACCTCAAAGAATGTTCTGGATTGCCATCCCTACAAGGACTTTTATGGCCATTGTTGCTATGGTGACCACCACAGTGACCCATGCACAGTGTGCTTTCTGTCTGACACCTGATGTCACGACTCAACACACAGCGTGCCCTCCAGGACAGCAGAGGGCACTAAGGAGTCAGAGCAAGGCCGGCTCAGCTGTGAGGAAGTGAACGGCCATGGTTAAAAGGAACACTGAATTGTTTGTCAGTGCTCATTCATGGTTTGTGTGCTACGGGCGTTACCTCACTTGGAAAAATTTTACGGAAACTCTTTACCTGTGCTGGACCCTGCTTGCCCCGACTGTGGATTTTGGATTACGATTTGGACTGTTCACTTGGACTCTCTTTTGTTTGACGGTATTGAACCCCGCTTGTCTCTGACCTCTCCTTTGTCTTGCCCTACCTGGAAACTTCGATTGTGCTGGCTGCTCTGTGTACCTTGACATTGGACTGTGCCTTGACCTTGATTGTGGATTACCCTTGAACCAACCGTCTTGATGGACTTTAAGTTTGCCTTTGCCTCAATTATTATTTGACCCAGTGTGTGGTCATGACTGACTACTTTACGTGATTGAAGTAAATCAGAACCATTAAAAACTCTAAACTGCATCTGCGACTGTGCTCTTCATTCCAACCTGACACCTGAGGTAAACTGGCCTTTTTAGAAAGTGGTCAGTATAATTTCATCTGCCGAAGAGCCAAAATAGACGGATGAGTGCTGTGTGGATGTATATAAAGTTAATCTTGCAATCAAGTACGCCTCTCCTCGACGGATGAATAAGTTCCTCCACTTCCTGTCCTCTGATGCCACCTTTTCATTCTCCTTCTCTCATTGATCCAGTCTTATGAAACATGGAAAGGAAGGGTAGAGTGCCTATCCTCTCAACTGAAAACCAAACTTGGGTCCTGTGTTTCCTGCAAGTCCACTGTCTGAGAGACTGTGTGGGAGAATAACCCAGTGTCCTGTTTGACTCCTACATGCACTGTTTAATAATTAAGTGCCGTGACTAATAGGCTCTCTGTTTTGGGACTCTGTTTACTCTAGCACTCGCACCAGAACGAGGGTGTGACTTTCATGCTGGATCTGTTACCCATTTTGTTGTTCCCCATGGAATTAAAGCGTCCCCGATGTCGCAAATAAGTCTTCGTGACCAATAATATGGGTTTAAACCGAGCAGATTAAAGCTGATGAAAACGGGACGAACGACGATGAGAGGAAGAGGGGAATATATTCCTGAAAATGTAAACCCTTCCTTCACTGGCTAAATCACTGGAATCTTCAAAGAAGGTTTTTTTTATTAAAAAACGATTGGCAAGAAGTGTCTCATCCCACTTGACTACCTTGCCTTGTCCTGTCCTGTCCTGCCTTGCACTGTACCCTCCTTTCCTGCCCTGCCCTGTCCTGTACCCTCCTCTGCTGCCCTGTCCCCTCGTTCTTTCCTTTTTTCCAATGCCCCCCCACACACACACACACTCCCCAACGCTCTCCACTTCAATCACCAGCCCCAGGCAAGCTATCAAAAGAGATAAACCTCCAGAAATAAAACCACTTTGATCTGTGAGAAAGCTGTCAAAAGAATATGTCTAACCTTCTAACAGGCCTGGATGGCCAAGTCCTGTCAGAAGCACTGGTGTGCTGCAAACAAGAGACTAGAACCTTCACCTTGTAAAACACACCTCACAACTTTCAGATGTTACAGTCACAAAATACAACCATGCAAACAAGAGGCTGTTCAGGCTAATAATCTAAAAGTTAGAACCAAAGTATAACCTATTCACTAGTATTGCTTTAATATCGATTCATTCTACTCTCTAACCAAGATCTCTGTAACATCTCTATAAGATTGGTACCACAAGTGCACGTTACAAACTCACATATTCAATATACTGTTTAGACCCACACTTATTCAAGACAAAATAACGCAACACCATTGATCATCACAAGAACAACAGCAACAGTGTTCGCTGTGTTGAGTTCTATCGGTCCTCAGCAGCTTTGCCAAGCTGGCATGATTAGCAATGCTCTCACCTGCGTGCAATCCCAGGGGATGGAGTCACCCATGGTTGCCATCTGAACAGGTGTTCAGCTCCACCAGGTTTTTAGCAGTTGGCATCTAGGCACTGTCTGTCGGCAGGGAATGGATAAGTTACACATTGAATCGATAGGTGTCTCAATGCAAATATTAAACGTGTTGAAAACTGCATATAGACCTACTGTATGAAGCAGGGCCTCAATGGCAGAGTTCTTGACATATGTAAGTACACACATACAACACACACAAATGCTTGTGGCATCAGATGCCATCTCCTACTGACAACGGATATCTCACACAGACACACACACCAACCCACACACACCCCAGGCCAGAGGCTGGTGTAAACCGAGGAAACATATGTCTCCCCACACCGTCCCTTTTCCCGTTCCCTGTCTCAAACCTCCCCCTCTTCTCCAATTCCTCCATCCATGACAATGTGACCGACATAGACATTGTTTTCCCAGCAGCGTCTGTTCCTAGGCACGACCTCAGGTGTGAAAGTTTGATAGAGTGTGATGTTTCTTCACATCAAACATTTTGTTTAGATTTATTTTCCTTTGCAAGCTGACTGATTTTAATTTTTTATCGCATGCCTGCTGAACAGGTGTTAACACAGGATCTTACATAGAATAATTGGCAATCATTAAAAAAAGTTGATTTTGTTGATTTTTGAAATAGAAATTATGGAAATTAAGTCACACCAAAACGTTGTGCCGTCTTGATAATACATGAGGTTGACTTGATTCTGTCTGGCACCACTACGTAATCTTTCAAACAACTCAGCAACAGTAGGCCTAATTCAGCCATTCAAACTTATTCTACAGGGTCTCAGTTGAAAAGGCAGGGAAGAAAATTTTGAATGGATGTGGCAGAAGCAGACTGTCTCAAGGTCGAAGTCTTTAGTCAATATAAATAGCCCCCCCCCCCTGCACTTGTCACAACTGTGGAACGCAGTCACCTCCATGACAGTCTGTGAAGGATAAAAAGGGAACGAGAGAGGGCGAGGGTGTGAGAGACAGGAGAACGACAGAGAGAGCGAGGGTGTGAGAGACAGGAGAACGAGAGAGAGAAGGCGAGAGAGAATGGGAGTGAATAAGAGTGAGAGAGAAAGCAAGAAGGTGATAGAGCAAGCGAGAGAGCAGTGAAGCGAAGATAATGCAGTCACTCGGCAGGGGTGCTCGACATCTTCTAACTGTCAGGGAAAGGCTCACAAAGACGCCTGTCTCTATCAAACCGCTGCCACGCCGCCCGAAAAGCCCGACCCTGGAAGAATCAATTACGTAAAAGCCTGATAGTAACTCTCCCTCAAACAACAAGCCGTTGGTTCTTTCCTCTTGAAGTTTGAAGCCTTCTTCAAACCAGTTCTCCTCATCTTTCAGGAGGCACTGGTATAGGACACTTAACTGCATCGTTGAAAAATGACTCAAAATATGTTTTTTCTTTCCTTTTTTCACGTTTTCCTTCATATCTCATCAGATTTGCATGCTAAGAACCTTATTAAAGTAAAGTGATATGTTGCCAGATATGGCATTAAATGTTAGATTGAATTTCCAGATGGTGAGTTTCTCCTTATTAGTCCCCTGAACCTTCTCCATCTGACTAGTCTGGAACCCTCACAGATGACCTCTATAACTGCCTCACTTGTGGTCTTTAATATTTCACACCATGAGTATAAATGATTACTGTTGAGTTTAGAAGGTGTGAAGAGAGAAGGGATGAGGAGGCAGGTGGATGGGAGGTGGGGAAGAAACGTCCTTCCTTCCTACACAGCAAAATGTATTGTTTTGTTCTTTTTTGAATGTCCCACTCTATTTGCTGTGTCACAGGAGACCTCAGTTTCTCCAGACAGACAGACAGACAGACAGACAGTTGCTAATCAGCCACTCATCTGGATGTCCCACAAAGTGCATCTTAGATTAACTTGATCTTTGTGACCTTGGTGCAATAATCATTTGTGTATTATTTTATGAACTCTCCCTTGGCCCATCTAAGGCATAATGTGTGTGCCTGCTTTCACACACGCACCCACAGACGGATGAAGACATACACACGCACACACACACAAATATGCATACAGTTTGAACTTCAAGTTTATTAGCTGTCTGTAATAAGTACATGTACATTGGAGTTCTTTGGTCCTGCTCCTTGATAATCCCTAGCAGTTTATCTAAACCATAAACAAAAACTACACATGCACAAATGCGCACGCACACACACACACACACACACACACACACACACACACACACACACACACACACACACACACAAACAGCTCACTGAGTCCTATGTGCTGCTGTGATCATCCAAAGGCCTGGGGTTTTTAAAGCCACATGGAGAAAAACACATTGTGTATTCCACCCCCTGTGCCTGAATTATTCAGCCTCACTGCCATTGCTATTCTTAGCCTCGTTTTCTACTGTTTGACGACATTTTCTTAGGACAGCAGACAGTACTTGTACGTGGTTCAATGTGTCTTTAAATGTTTAATCATGCTCATTCTAGACGACACTACATATTTTCCTTTCATTGTGAGGAAGCAACACAAGACAACACATGATCTGTTATAACCTCATAATCTCCAGTTCACCATTAAAATGATCAAATCAACTCAATGCAATGGTCATATTAATCTGTTACTGACAAATACAATGATGGTATTTGTATTACCGTCATTATCAAGAGGAGCTTCATTTGATGCAAAGCTCAACACAGTCAAACAAACTACAAAGGACAGAAACATACAATATGGTATAATTATTAGTTTGTTTAGATATAAGACATTAGTAACTCAAATATGAGATGATTAATCTCAATTTAACTTGGTTCCAACACAGGAATCATGTAAAAGTGCAAACACGTAAACATGTAAAAGTGCAAACACTGAGACCGTGTCCACTTGGTAATGACCAGCACTTATCAACAGCATGAAATTATTTGGACATATAGCATTAATAGGTAATGATATGGTTTATATCTCACTTTTCCAACTCGCTGTCCTTCCTGTCCTCTATCCGAACAGCTAAGTGTCCTAATGAATTGGATTGAACTGGGCCCCTGTGGAGAATATGATGGGAACATGATCATCAAACGAGACTGCTAAGTCTAATTAGCTGCTTGTATGCCAACTGTCATTCTTCATAGACAAAATAGACCGTATCATTTTAGAGGAACTGCTTTAACTTTACAAGGACATTTTCCACAAAGTTCCCTCTTTGAGAACATCAAGATAAATGTTTCTGGTGGAGGTTGAGATTAAAGTAAAAGGAGTTGCATGATGCCAAGAAAGAGACTTTCAGAAGCGGCAATACATTTACATTTACATTTATTCATTTAGCAGACGCTTTTATCCAAAGCGACTTCCAAAAGAGAGCTTTACAAAAGAGAATAGGTCACTGATCATAACAATGAGATATAGCCCCAAAACATTGCAAGTAGCCAAACATGAAGCATACATTGTGAAATGCAAATAAGTGCCAATGAGGAGAACCATATAAGAGCATGTAGTTAAACAAGTTACAAATTAAACAACATGAACCTCAAAAGTGCAAGGGTGTACCTGTAGACAATCAAACAATCAAACACTCATCTTCAGACTTCTGTAGAACATGTTCAGCTAATTAATTCGAAGCTACTAATCAGGTTTTAAAAGAAAACCCGCAATAGGCCTATATCTTTGGGATCTATTTGCACCTACCTACCAAGCAGGCCGATATAACTTAACCTAGTAAGGGAATGAGTACGTTGGCCAGCATGATACGGCAAACAGTATTATTGCTCAGATATGTTCTTGATTCGAATTTCAGCTAGTAGGCCTACTATAAGTGACACCAATTTTCACATATGTTTATCGCGATGCCATCCACTGTGAATTATTGATAGCCGGTTGTTGGATGCTGAGTGGGCGAGAGGAAAACACGGAATGGAGTTTAGAAAAAAATTTCAATGGAGTAAACCAGTTTAAATCAAGAACAAACTGTAATTTCATTGTTAGTTGTTTTATCTGGACAATATGTGAGTGCACCTAACTCCTATAAGACCATGCAATTTATGTAATAAATTGAATTAGTTGGGAAATACCAACTCAGTAAAGACAGTGCTGAACCACAAACAAAAAGCCCAAATGGTACAGAAGCATTTGTAATTCCATAGTTTGGTCAGAGCATTACCCAAGTATTGCAGAAAACTAGTATTTGGACACTACCAATGTCAAGAAATGGGTCCAAACAGTGCAAGCCAAACATTTAATGCCAAAATGCCACCTTGCCTGTGTTGTCAAGCATGTTATCTCTTTCCAGCTTCTTGACTGTGTGTGACTGAAAGAACCAGCTGGGTCATAATGCACTTTGATGAGTCTGTTTGCATGGTCGTCGGATGCACTTCACTATGACGCACTTGAAATGACACAGTCATCCAAGGGATTCAGAAGAGGAGTTTGACTGACTCATCCCAAGCATGTTCACGGGGGGGGGGGGGGGGGGGGGCGTTATATTGAGTATATGGTGCAAATAATAGGTTAAATCCAGTGAATGATATAATTCAGAAGTGTACTGTAGGTTTGAATAAACTGTTTATTATTATGCTTGCTACGTTTTTTATAAAACAATTTGTTATCTTTAATTACACGGTCAAAAACAGGCTGAGCAGATTTATCAGCTAAATGATCATAAACCCATTCCATAGAGACATGGTCACCCACCTGCAGAGGTTTGACCCGTATTGATCACTCTGGAGTAATCAAGAAGACTTACTACTATACATCTTACCCACAGACAGTATCTCCCATTTAGATTCCTCTTAAGAACTATCAGTCACCTTCTTAGGTAGCTGGTAGATCATTATTCAGACCGAATGATGGAGATAAATCCTGGCAGACTGTGAATGAGTAATCCTATCCCAGGTACTGTTGATTCTCCCCTCCACTGCTACATTCCATCACAATTCATACATTATGCAGCACTGGGAGACAGTAGCCCTTGTAATCAATCGTGAACTGAATATTACACCCATCTCTGCAAACAAAACGAGATCCCCTCGTCTGTTGCCTGGAAGCTCAGGTAATGGATGTGCTCTCTTGAGTGTGAGAATATGGATTTTCAGGACCTTCTCTGACCGGCCCGGTTTCAATCACCTGCCAAAATCAGTTATTGATGGATGTTTGTTCATTAGATGAGATGACATCCTTCTTGTTCTCATTGCTCATGGTCAAATTCTTCCCTCCTCAAGCCATGCCATGATAGAGGATGTGGTCAGTTGTTCACAACCAAACAGATCTTTGCTAATTCTAGATTCCTGGGGAGCATTGGTATCTCCCAGGTCTTCCTGTGTGGATCCCGTGCCGACACATGGGCTTCCTCCACAGAAAACAATCGCTCACCTGGCCAGGACATGGGTGATGATCACTTGGACCACTGAGGTGCTACCGTTACCTTGTTTTTGAATCTAGAAGGCACAAAGACCCTGGTCTGTTGGAGCTGGTTCTGCCTCACAGGAGAAGCCCCCAGGTTGATTCATAATTATCAGCTCACCCCTCTGAATAACCCAAGCAGAACAACCACACTGGGAGAATCCCACGGTTACGACATGCACATAATGATCACTTCAAACTGTCTCTCTGTGTGTGAAAGTGCTGCGAAAGTTAATCATTTGTGATAGAAAACTCTTTGAAGTGCATTTAGTATATTGAGAAAATATATGACTGAGAGAAATAAGAAATACATTTTAAAGGAACTGTCCTGAATATATTTACTTAATCATAAAGCAGACAACCACTGAACTGAAGAGACTGTGCTCACCTGTTGTGAACGATGTGTCCTCTTCAATGTAGAGATGAAACCCTGATGCTGGTTAATCAGGTTGCATATTGCACTGTTCCAGAGTGGTTGTCGTTCTCCATTATGTTCCAACAGACACCTGCGGTTGCTCTCCTTGCATGCAGTCCACACATTACATCAAAGGCTGCCATCACTTGAGGATCACGTGCTATGAAATTGTGTCACCATAAGCTACTCTTTTATGCCTTAGCATATGAATGTATTCTTAATGCACTCATTCAGCATAAACCTTTTGTTTTAAGTCAATAGGAGAGTAGGCCTAAAATCAAACCATCTGCTACCAAAACAAGACTAGTGCTGAACAAATATAAGCCTCCCCATTACATTTTCTACACACAACACCATTTGATTAGATGTGTTAGGTTACTGTGTCAACATCAAACCTATATTATTATATATAATATTTTTGAGAATACTTGTTTAGCTTCTTTTGAGACATCCGCGTTTTTTGAATATTCCACTCCGGGTTTTAACACAAACCATTTTCAACCTCAGCGCGGCGATATGTGATGCTTGTGCAGCGCACTGACAGCAAGGTGCATGAACAGTAGAGATTGGGACTCGACCACCAGCGGACCTATCATATTTGTGTTTATTCAGTGTTAGTGTTTATTCAGTTAGGATAAAACCACACTTACAATAGCACAAAGGATTAATTCCAGCCGTGCTTGCTGATTTCCGAACGTTAATCTTCTGTGTTGTCCCAACATAAGGTAGGCTATGTACGAAAATTGTTCTTTCATTCATTTAACTCACTTAGGTTATAGTTAATATGAATATGAATCATGTTTTGTTAACAATGCTTATAGCAATGGATGTTCTTTCTGATTACACACTTGTAAACTATTGTACCAGAGCAATTTTTTGAACCACATATGATAACGAATTGTGAAATGAGTGATGCTGCAACTACAGTACAGTAGTGAAAAGAGAATTGCGAAATGTCACAGGTTGCTTTTCAAAGTAAGATGTTATTATATGGTTCTTTTGGCTGGTAATTCTTACGTGTACTGTTTCGAAAATACCATATTGTCCATCTTACAACAGCGCATAAGTGAGATACGAACTATTCGATAGGCTATTAGTTACATTTATTTACATGCCCATTTCCCCGAAACACAGAATAGGCTATAAAGCAGGACGTGGAAATTAAGCGCATTCAATAAAAAGCACGCTTCGAAACAGTACAACCGAAGATGTGTTCAATCACTACTAATTCTAATGAGAAAAGGGCAAAATATAATTCCTGCGTAAACAGCCGTAGTAAAGCCACTGACTGTTCGTAGATGCCATTATAAATCAATTGTTGTACAGTCAGTAGGCTTTAATGTGGGTCCACACGAAAACAAACACATATTGGAGATCCAGAAGAGTCTCACTGTGTCTCAAAGACTGATGCTCAAATCCCTCACACATACAGAGGTGAGTTATGCTATTACATTTACATATACATTACATTTAGTCATTTAGCAGACGCTCTTATCCAGAGCAACTTACAGTAAGTACAGGGACATTCCCCCGAGGCAAGTAGGGTGAAGTGCCTTGACAGTCAGTTGGCACGGCCGGGAATCGAACTGGCAACCTTCGGATTACTAGCCCGATTCCATCACCGCTCAGCCACCTGACTCCCATCACAACTCACTCGTGGCAGCTTCACTTTTTTAGTGTTAATTTGGCAGAGAACAAGCAGCATATTTAATGAGTTTTCCTTCTCCATTTCCCAACCCCCCACCCACTCTCCCCCCCCCCCACTCCCCCCCCCCCATCTCAAAGCAGAGAGAAGGCTTTCTCTATAGAAGGCTTCTCTTATCGCTCAGAGCTGTGAACAATTTCCCACAATCTGTGGATTCCTCAAGCCCTGATGTGGGGGGAAGGTTTCACCCTCCATTACAAACGCACACACACGTTGTCTGTAGTGGCACAATGGGATGGCATAGACAGTAGCAATAAGCCTCCTGTCTTATCTGGGCTCATCGGTAAGGGACAGACTCAGTGTGGAACCTCTCCCAAACGGGCAAACTAGGGCCTGCTCCTCAATGGTCTGGTTTTCCTCATGTGTTCATGAAATATTTTCATGCCAGAGCCAGACTGTCGTCCCTGAGTCAGTTGGGGCAGGCCTTGTGTCGATTGGGGATTACTGTGGCCAACTGAACTGGTGCCCTCAGCCTGGCAGGAATACAGTATGTCGAGGTTATGTTCCTCACGGTCACCATCCTGTTTAGAGAGTGACTGTGAGTAGCACTGTGTTTTAGCCAATGTCTGTCCCTGGGGGCCTGAAAACTATAAAAAAAATGATGGGTACTGCCGAAAGAAGCTGTTGAAGGGCAGAGATGGCATAACCTTTACTCATGAGCTGTCAGGGGTATTCATAACAGGTCAAATGTCATTGATCCTTTTATAATCATGGCTGCGTCTCATGGCAATGATGAGTCAATATGTTAGTCCTTTGATGCACAGCAGAAACTCAGCAAGGTTCCTTTAGGATGGGAACGCATTCGAATCAAGTGGTGCGTTTGATGAGGACCACCAAGTCATGTCGTATTTTGTTGCTTTTGAAGGGGATCCATTGTGAAGACAGGACACCCTCTGTTTTAGAGTCCTCTCTCTTTCACGCTCACTGCCAAAGTCTGCCAATTTTGCCACAGGGGGTACTTCAAGCGCCCTCGGTTGCTTCCTGTTATCTCAGGCTTGCGGACCTTCTGCCGTTCATAGCCGCTCAAATTGGCAGACTGGGAGCCGTCGGAATAACTGGTTTTAATTTCTCCATCTTTTCTCTCACACATTTTCTTCCGAGAGAGCATTCTAGGCTCTTCTCAATGGGACGCCACTGGCGAAGCGTTTGTCTTTTGTTCTGTGCAGTGGAATAGAGTTGAACTTCAACGACTGGAATATCATTTGAAAAAGTCTATTTTCACAGGGACAGAGACAGAGGCCTTTTATTGGAATTCAGACTGCCATCAGCCATGTAATGATAGGAACTGCCTCATAAGGTCATTTATAATCCCACTCCTTTGAGATGTTCTGCCTCAGAGTGCTACTGTGTAACAGTGGGTTACAAAAGGGGTGGTGGGGGAGGGGGGGTTGGGAGTATAGACATTGACTTTCAGCTCCCTTAGATTTGTCAGTGCTTGTCCTCCCAAGATGAACTAGCTCTATACTGTGACTTTCAGCAGGCCTAACTGCCATACGTAATAGGAAAGTACATCGGCATTACCCCCTACTGGACCTACCTTTCGCTGCCACGTGTGTTTAAATGGGGAACATCTGTAAGCTCTGCATCCCCCCCGGATTCAACCAGACACCCGGAACGAAGTGTGAACTCTTGTGAAGTCTGCAGTGGTGAACCCCGCCTGAGCTCCCGCATTAAATCACGGTGTTATTGAGTGTCACTGTAACAGGGTTGTTTATCGTCCCTGGCTTCCCCTCACTGCACAACGACAGTGAAAGGATTGTCTGATCTTCCTGTGTTGCCAGTCTAGCCTCTGGGTCTGCGTTGCCTGAGGCTAACAAGGCTTTCTGCTCGAGTCCATTGAGGGGCCGTGACATAGCGGTGTGATGGCATTCATTAGCCTAGCGACAATTCCACCGTGTCCAGGGAGCTGGATCCGAGTTGTGGAGGGGGAGGTGGTGCTCAGTTCGTCTTCAATTATGCCGGCAATGCTATTAGCTACAAGATTTAGATTTTTTTCTCTCCCTACAATGGTTTTGCAGAGATTTAGTGACAGTGGTTGGTCGTCGTTTCTGTGTATGGTACCATTAATGTCAACACAAGCTCTGCTTGAAATGCCATTGTCTGATAGCCTGGCTTTTATGAGCTGTTCACCACGACTAGGGCTTTTGTCGATATGAAGACATACTGTGGCCCCGCATTTGCCAGGAGACGGCGTCGATTCTGGGAGGGAGAGAGAAAGGCATGTTTGTTTGCCTTCCAGCTATTGAAACATGCCTGGACTGTGAAAGGCCAATGCCATTGTTGGGTAACATATTCCATCAAGGGAGGCCTGTGGTCCGACACATCGGGAGGAGGTGGGGAACCACAACAACTGTTCGCTCGCTCTTCCTCCCGATGTCTCTCTGTTTGTATTTCTCTCTCTAAATGTTACTTTCTCTCTCTTCCTTTCCATTCAAATATGCCTGCGTGCTGACCCAGTTGGCAGTGTGAAAGGAGAAAGAAAATCATTCAATTAAGAAAGTATATTTGCCAGTGCGATCCTACCTAAGGAAGACATGTGCAATAGCCACGTGCAATTGGCCATTAACTTGTTTTGACTGTATGTATTGTTGTGTTCTTGTGAGAGCACATCAAGCCAAAGCATAATGATCTGGCACACTTAATGAAAATGCTTTGTCTGAAGAAACCACGTCAAATATTGAGCTCATCTGCAGAATCCAGTCGATGTCACTCAATTGACTCGACTATTACACTTGTAAATTAACAGTATGCTCATCTGTCAGCTTGGTTACAACTTCATAACCGCAGGCTAGACATATTGGCCTACATATTGGCCTACTGAGTAGGCCAATATATATATATATATCTCCCTCTCTTTCTCTTCCTGTCTCTTCCTGTCTTTCTTCCTCTTCCTCTCTCCCTCTGTCTTTGTGTCTAAAATACACACACACACACACACACACACACACACACACACACACACACACACACACACACACACACACACACACACACACACACACAACACACACACAGATATGAACAGGCAGGCTACAGCATCCACACTCCAGCACCCTGATCAGTCAATGATCTGATTACCCTGCAGCACATGTTTTAAAGTCTGGCAGGCTGGCAGACACACCTCCACAAGTAAGCCCTTGCCTTAAAGACTGGCAGAACCAAAATACTAATTGTGTTTTGTGTTATCGAATTTGGAAGGTTTACCGAAACAAATACAAACTATTATAGAGCATAGTCTGACAGAGCAGTGTAAGGAATGCATTAACTGAAGAACAGAGAGACATTTTCTCCCTTTTTTCTGTCAACTGAATCCAAATTCTCTAGCACAGAAAAAAAGCTAATCAGTTTTTATCGTCACTCAAACTGAGCTTCATGGTTGTGCTTTTTTAATGAAGGCTTCCCATCAAAGATTCACATTCTCCTACCCTCCTATGGTTTAATAGTATTTTTATTTAAGGAAGCCACCCTATGCTAAGAGCCTGCCCTCATTGCAATGAGTCTCTAGGATCAGCGGGTTTGTGGGTGGCAGTTTTGCTTTTAAAATTGGTTTTCTAATACAGTGATAACCTATTATTCAGCCACCCTACACCTCACATACTAAGCACATATCCATTACAAAGCAATTGTGCCTCAATGATCCCATATTAATGTGCGTGGAGAAACACCCAACGGTTGAAATTGTGACCATATTTCACCTGAATGGCTTTTTGAAGAGAGGAGGAAAAGCAACAGCCGAGTGGCGAGTTTCACACTCCAATCTTCAGGTCTCTCACGACGGGAAGGTCTCCTGTGTTTATTGAACAACTGAGCTTTTCCCATCAGTATTCCGGTGCTGTCATGGAGATAGTCTCGCTTGCTTTTCCATATGCCAGAAAGAAAAGAGTCAGGACTGTCCCTTTTACCCTCTGGTAAACTCAGAAGAGCTACTATTTGGACTATCAAATATTTTGAATGTGTTTAGAAAACATCTAAGGGATGTCTGCCTCAGCCATTTGGCAAATAGCACCAGCTGCAGCCACTGACTGCAGATGTCACATTAACGACTTAACTAATGGCCGTATCGACATTCAAAGCTAGACAGCATTTTAACGTTGTCGCCTCAATGTGAGAGATGTCTAGTGGTTGTGTATCCTTCTCCTCGGTTGTCCAGGCGAATTGACTCGGCCTTATGTGATACAGGCCTTCTTCAATGCTGATTAGCGGAGAAAAACCAGGGTGCCATTGCTGTCATTACATTTACCCTCCCTGACAGAAAAGGGTTTTTGCCTGTGCTGGCAAATTACTCCAAAATGATTTTCCACAGTGACTTTATAGCCTGTGTACATTCAGTGGTTCGGCCCGTAGCTGTTTAAGATGCCAGAGAGCTACCTGTGATCCTCATGTTTTTGAAATGGGCAGTGTGAGGTGGAGCACACCTATCCTCCAACCTGGGATGACTTGCTAGAATGCTGTTATCTGTCTGTTATTTTCTATTATGACTCACAGTGAAGAAGAAGGGCAAATGTTTATTAATCATGCAATGTGACACAGACACGTGCAGGGAGTGGACACACTCACACATTCTGGAGTGTCTACCGAAGAAATTCTTTCTTCGCTTTTTCCTCTGCTGTCCTGGAGGCAGCCAGGATCAGTGGTCAACCATATCAACATCAACCAGGGGATTAGTCCAAATGCTCACCCATGTCCAGGGACAGGAGAGCGATTTGATCTTCATGTTATTATTTTGCTGTTTTTTGTGGAGGAATCCCATGTAAGCATCTCCACCCAGAAAGGCCCGGAAGGTAGCCCACCTGAGCACCGAACAGTGTCCCATGCTGGAATTGAACCCAGGACCTTCTTCATGTGAGGTGGCAGTGGCGTCACATTGGCATGGACGTGTTGTAAACATCAGTTTAGACCTGTCCTCTTGTTGACACAGAGAGGGCTTGGGCAGGGGTGGGTGGGAGGATGGATGGGAGGAGGAGCAGTCTTCTGTTCCTACCCCCCCCCCCACCACACACACACAAGTTAGCCACATCTGCAGTGCCCAGTCAGCAGCTGCCCCCCCACCCCCATCCCTCTGCTTGCACCTTGTGACAGGGCCGAGAGGATGACGATGAGTCAGGGGAATGACAAAGATGCCTGCGGCGCAAAAAAACTCCTCGCTGAGTCGCCAGACGCTCTCACGCAGTACAGCAGAGCAACACAACCACACAGTTCTCTTTGAATGGGCTTTTTGCTTGATGTGAGAGCACATGATCCTACGGTGCCAGCTTCAAAAGGCTGGGCCATGCTTCTCATCAGTTGCTGCCATGGTGCTGATAGGGGCCGATGTCCCGATGTACAGGTTTCTTCTTTAACGTTTGTGTGGGACATGAACGGTCATGTCCTACACAAACAAATGCAAATATCCCCTCACATTTGAGTTAATACTGTGGAGTTGAATTTCTAAAGTCATGTGAAACTCTCATGAACTCAAACAGGACTTGGAGACTTCTTACTCAACCTATTAACCGGAATGCAGTCTCACGCACCATGGTAGTCCTGGCCCTGACTAAGATGTGTGTAGTCTTGTGCCGCGGCCTCTCCTAGACTAGCGGCTGTAGGTCGGGTACCTGTTTCACAAGACACCCTGACCGTCTCCAATCAGCCTGCTCAGATAAGACAGCCTGGACAGCCAGCGAGAGGGAGGGAGGGAGAGAGAGGAGCCACCTATTTTAACCAAAGAGATTTATTTAAGAGCCCCATAACACAGGATAAGCTGTAGAGATACTGCTACAAATAGAACGAAGGAGCCTATTTGTACACATCCTCCAAGCCACCGCCCACCACCCCCCGTAAAGAGACTTAACTGCCTAGCTTTAAGTGTCTAGATCTTGGAGATAAATGCAAACTGATGGGGAAGACCTGGTTATTCTAACCAATGGATGGATTTCCAGATAGGCTGATCATGAACAGGGGGGAGTCTTAAAAGGCATCATCATTTAATAATGGAATGGAATGGAATGAAGTGTATGGAGGGCTACCTTGCAGTTTTGTATTATTGGCCCATCAATAAGACATGGTGGAGCTATCTGGGAGTCTATTCAAAGCGAGTAGGAGATGAATGAGATGTTGTCTAGACCAGCAGATTAGCAGCTTCATTCAGAGCTAAAGCCTGGTTTCCTCCAGGATCTCTGGGGATTTTCTGCCACGGAAACGCCCCTCCTCCGACCCAAGCCGTCATGGTGACACATGACTGGGGCTTAGGGTCACCATAACCACCAGACGTCTTTAAAACAACTGGTTGAAACTGGCCAACCGGGAGGGCTTGAGGAGTGCTGTACGTAATCCAAAATGGCTCATACTGGCGATTCTTTTTCCACCTCTTATTTTCGTCCCCCTACCTCTTGGCATTAATTGAAACATGCCTCCAAGCGTACTGCCAGTCTTCACAGTGCAAGACTTCCCCACCGGGAACACCCCCTGTAGTGTAACGTCAAACTACTCACCGTACTTCCGTGTTGGAGCGCTGAGAGCTGGCTCCCCCTCGTTCTGGCTTCTGTGATGAGGGCTTCCAGCATTAAACATTAAAAAACATGAATCAGCATGATTGGCGTACAGTTATGCGTATGTATGTATGTATAAGTGTGTGTGTGTGTGTGTGTGTATGTGTGTGTGTGGGCAACCCAAGAGCCAGTCAGCAAGTTTACCCCTCGGCTGGGTGTGTGTGTGTGTTTGTGTGTATTTGAGAATATATAAATTTTACATGTTGTACGGGGAAACGCCATCTCTGCTTTGTTAAATGGTGCAGTTCAATTACATAAGGCACAAAAACATAAGGTGGAAAGATGGTGGAAGCACCAATGGTGTATTAGCCTACTTTCATGTTGTACAGTTTGCAGGCAGTGTTTTCCAGCATCCACTTGTTGAGTAACAGACTAACAGGCACAATACAACTGAACAAAATCCCCTGATGTCCTGATGGGTTGATATAGAAACTAGATGTTAAAAAGTCAAATACCACAGCCACAGCTATCAAATTCACGGCTAACAGCTTTATGTTTATTTTTATTTTTTTATTAAACATCAAGTTGACCAATTCTGTAAAACACCATGCTGTTAGGCCGGTGTACAATCCTCCATACCTCCTGAATGCATGTGTGATGTCCCCCCCTTGCTCGTAAAGGTATGATGTAGGTAGTCACAACATATGCACCATGGATTTATCTACAGTAGAAACCCCTGCGCGCGTGGCGGTGTGGAGGAATGGGACAGCGAGTACATGGCGGGGGCTAGGGCCCTAAAACTCTGCCAGATTTAATTTCACGCTTGACAGAGCACGGCCTCTAAGACGCTGACATTTACATGGGCCTTCTATACCACCGCCAGTCGCTACAGGCCCGCGGCACTGGCTAAATCAGGCACACAAGAGCCAGTGAATGGGGAGGCAAGGGGAGAGAGAGAGAGAGAGAGAGAGAGAGAGAGAGATAGATAGATAGATAGATAGATAGAGAGAGAGAGAGAAAGAGAGAGAGAGAAAGGGAAATGAGGTAGAATCACATGTAGGGGGGGGAAAGAGATAGAAATAGATGGCGGTGTATGAAAATAGACTGCATTAGAGCATCACCGTTGTATCAGAATGTCACATCTTTTTGTGGAACGACACGTTTGGATCAATCCGCAGAGACCGTCGCCTTTGCATGCATCTGCATCATGAAGCTAATTAGCTTCTTTTGGCTGTTTGTCAATGTCTCTGACAGTCTTGGAGCAGCATGTTTTTGTCCCCACCCCTGTTGCCACTCTAATAACAGAGGCTAATGCCCCAAACACCTACATTATGCAGCGATCATCTATCATCTCTGTCCCCTGTGCCATTGCTTAGACAATAATACCGGGACCAATAATATTTGAGCTGCTCTTTGGCCGAGACCTTTAGCAAAAGAGATTCATGTCAATAACGTTTGTGGCCACAGCTTTCAGAAGTTTTCAGTTTATTTAAAAAAACAGATAATTTTAAAAGCCACAGAGACCCACGCCAGTACACAGAATGGGCGAAAGTTCATCCATTGAATGGTGTAAATACCATTACAGCAATTGTAAATTAATTATTTACCAAATTCCATTCATGTGGTGAACTCGATCTAGTCCCAGCTTTTGCTGGGGATTATAGGCCACCTGCTGATCTTGTGACATGACCTCAGGCCATTAGACTAGTTTGGTTGTCCTCTCCCACTGTCACCTGCACCAACAAGATCCATGCACAGGTCTAACCTCTCAGACATGTAGTTGGGCCCCAATCCTATTTCCTACATACATGCATGTGTACAAACTATGCATGCCACAAAGACATAAGTATACACATGCATGTACATTTACACATATACGCACAATCACTTTCGTTCCCTGGTATGCTCTGCATCCGCTCTCCATCGAAGGCCCTGTTTCCTTTTGTTTCCATGTAAGGCTGAAGAGAGCACGTACATCTATGGACCACCAGTGTTCATGTCTCCTCTCAAGAGAGCCTGGTTGACAGCAGATGAACGCCGCACGCCTCACCTCAAATCGTTCCAGGCGGCTTTCAAGCGCACGCTCAATAAGCTGTGCTAATGGTTTGAAAAACAGTGCATGCGTGCAGTACGTTCAAATTTTGCGCTTTTCGAAACTGTCATCTGGGCTGCCAGGCTCCTGTCTTCGCATCCCTTTCTTTGAGTTGCCAGGTTGGCAGGTACTGCATGCTGTCTGTTGTGAACTCCAGCGCAAAGCTTTTTTGTTCTTCTTCTGAATTTTGCTTGTCAAAATCATTCTGCTATGATATTTATACCAGGTAGGGCCCTACTGCTAAGCTCTGAAGCTTGAGTTGAACGATTGACCCTGAGAAAATGAAATTAAGGTGAACAAATCTTTGAAATCAGAGCAGATTTCAAGTGAGAAGGATATGGTTGGGACTTGTGGGAATATGGATGAGCAGATCTGGAGATATGGAGGTTACTTGTGAGGGGTGAGGGGCTCAGTAACTCTCCCAGCTCTGCTCCGGCTCAGATTCAGTGCAACTGTCACACTGCGATGACTCTGCCCTTCGCGCAGGCTAACAAATTGGCTGATCTAGCCGCCACACAGCAGCTCGATAAGCACTGTAACGAGGAGGTAACGAAGTTACGGAATCATTAGCGAGTGTGTGCCCCGGCAGGGGGGAGGGAGGGAGGGAGAGAGGGAGAGAGGGAGAGAGGGGGGAGGGGTTGGCTGGAGGAACCTACTGTCTGACAGATGGTCATGTGTGTGTTTGTGTGCCGTTATTCCCATACTGCCTATGGTTTGTGTGTAGAGGTTGGTGTTGATGAGAGACGTGTGAAAAAATACAAGAGGATGTTCTGAGTTGAAACCTCATCCTCTTTTGACTAATCAGCCAGGTTTGTTTGAAGTGGGACTTAAGTCAGTAATTGAAATGGGACTAAATCAAATGTCATGTTTGCATTAATTCCTGGATTATCTTTTGGCCATCCTATGATCAAATATCAAATGATGCCAGCTGGAGTACTGAAGGCACGAGTTAAATCAACTCTTATCAGCATTGTCTTTTTTGCATTTTCCTTGCACAAGACATGTGAGTTTAACAGCAACTACTTGTAAGCGTTTAAGCAGAGTCATAAATCAACAGTAGTGTGCTGGCTAGCTGCTGGGAGGAGGAGCGGAGAGACGGAGGGAAGAGGAGGAGGAGGGAGGTGTAATGATGGTCTGAAGCCAAAACAAGTTTGACGCCAAGGTGACCGAGTGGGCATGAGGGAGGGGAGGGAGGTATGGAGAAGGAAGAAAAAAGACCAGCCAAAACACCCGCTCTCCTCTATCTAAGGCCCACACTGAATGGATGGGCTGGAGATCCATACAGATTCAGTGGTGGCCATTGCGCTGGTCAGTGAGGCTAAACGTGTTTGCACTCATTTCATGATTGCCAATCATCTCCACCCCCCCCCCACCCCCCCCTCTGTCTCACCCTCCAGGCTAGTGAAAGCCATACTTTGCATGTCCGTCGTAGAAACCAGGTATCATTCTCACATATAGCCCCTGGATGAGCCTGTTACCTCCGGTCTTCAAAGCGCTGAGGGCTAATCTAGCACTAAAGGCTAATTCAAATCCATTCCTCGATTTAACCATGGCGTATGGTGTGTAAGCTGTGGGCGTCTTCTGACTCATGTTTGCAAATGCGTTCCTAGGAAGCAAGATAAGGGAAACCTTCTGAAATACTCCTTGTACAGCTTGTGTAGTGGTTACCATAGAGACAAAGCGTCACACCTGAGGAGGGTCTCATGCGTGTCAAGCAACAGTTTGTCGTGCGACATGATCAAAAAAAGTTTGCTTGAAAATCAAGACTTTTTGTAAAAGTGAATATTGTCGATTTTCCTAAACAAATTGCACAGGGAGCTATGAAGGGAAGATAATAGAATACTCTAAACTGATGGTGAATGTATTTTGCAAAAAGTTCAGGAGATCGGATCTCTCTCTCTCTCGCTACCGGCTGTTTGTTTTGGTAAATGTAACATTCCCTTAAGCGACTGTGGACATGCACATTCACTAAACACTGAGGGCCAGTTGAGGCGTGAGCCAGCGGACCTATACCTCTCTGTCTCTCCTGATCAGAGCCGTCTGTCCCCCCCTCCCAACCTCCAGACCTCCACGCTATGCAGAAGCACAGAGACCAAGGTGTGGATGTATTTGTCATTTTAGCCGTAGGAAGGGAAAAGCCATTGGGATGCTGGTCTGTGTGTGTGTGTGTGTGGTTAATTGAGCACATATTGTCTTTGAATCCTTTTCCATTGGGATGGGGAGGGCAAGATACATATATATTTCCTCCTCCGGTTTCTTCTTCCCCTCCTAGTTTTTTTGTTCAGCCTGACTTGGCTCCCACCAGGGTCATGAGTCCGTCTGTGCTCATGGACTTCCAGGGGGAAGCCCAGTGTTGGAGGACAGGCATCTGTCTGGCTGTCTGAGCTGAAGTGGTAGATGGACGGCCACAGAATTGGCCGTCCTGTACTACCTGTAGAGCCCGTAAGATCACAACTGGCAATCAGAGAGACAGGGAGACAGGGAGTCGTAGAGAGATATACAGGGGGGGGGGACATATTGAGACGGATAGAGGAAGAGGAGGAGAGAGACTGACATCGAGAGCGACAGAACGGAGATAAGAGTTGGTGTCCGAGTGAGCCATTGCCAGACGCCATTGCAGAGTGAGTCCAGCACCATGGACAGCATCAGCAGACAGAAGCGCTACTGTGTGATGTTGTGTGTTCTTGTTCCGGGACTGTAGCGGAGGTTGAGATAGGTAAGTGGAGATGTGGGATAGAATGTGTCTGATCAAATTCTACGGAACGGCATAATACAATGAGAAAACACTTGCTCTCTAAATGCGAATGTGATGATATGTATCTTCTCTTTCCCCTTTAACTGGCTCTGACACCTTTGTGTGTATGTATGTACACACAGACACCAAGATAAATCTTAAAAGCAGGCGCCCTTTTTAAACTGGTTAGCCAAAGCCAAAGAGGTTGGATGTGTGAAATATAATCTCAGATCATAAGTGAAGCCTCAATCCAGTAAACACACAATGTCAGCCTGACATTGCCTCTTCTGAAATGACCTAAATCTAATGTATTTTATAGAATACAGTACACAGGCCATTTAAGACCTCCAACAAGTCCTCTGGGAACTTTACGCGAGCAAAAATCAATAACTGTTTGCCATAAGAAAATGTCATGATAAGTCTTTGTCTTTGATTCACTTTGTAACACCTCATGTAACACCGTTATGCCTAAAGATTTCCTCTCAATCTTTTCATCTAGGCTTTTTGTTTTGGCACATCAAACAAAGTGACTACGAAATACAAACAGGCACAAATGTCCCGGCGCATCCGAGATCAGAAAGCGAATCAATGAATGACGTCTCCCTTCCCTGATATTAGATGCGGTCCAATTCATTCTAGATGGGAAGCATGCCTTTGTTGTGTCATTAGCGCATCAGACGGGATTACGACGCTTTCTAGAACAGACAGTGAAAGCTTGCGTGTCGGAAAGCGTGAAATAGCGGCATAGCAGAGGACACCTAAATCCTCACGCCGGGCGCTGGCAGGGACTGCGATCCACAATGCGGAGGCGACATAAAACGGTTTCATCAGGGTCATCAGGAGCTGAAACACGCTGAGCTGTGACATGCCAGGGCCCCCCCCCCCTCCCCCAGGTTCCTCTCCTCTCTCCATCCCTCAGGCTCTGGACGGACAGATTTCCCTCCCTTTCTCGGCCAACCCCATTTATGAGTCTCGTCTTTGGAATAGCAGAATGTGCTTCCGTGCCTTGGCTTTGGGTGACCGTGGCGACGTGGTATCAAAGGAAATGTTCTCCGTGTGATGGTCTCCTCATCTGCTGTCGTGTGCTTTTGAGATCACAAGCCATGGAGTTCTCCGGTGATAGGTTTCGTGGTGGTCGAGGTGTTCTCTCTCTAAGCAGATGGCACCCGAAACAAACAACAAACACGTTTGGCCGCTGCTGCCTCGCTGCTGATTTCTGGCATCCATCCAGGAGGACGGCGGGGGTTTCATGACAAGGTAGAAGCGAGTGTGCTCTGCTGTGCATGAGTGTGGGAGCTCAGTCGCCCCTGCAGTACAACAGATGTGGTGCCGTGTTGACGTGTGGGGGCTGTTTCCATTACCCGCCTCACCTTTGTGGGGAGGGCTGGGACGCCTCCCGTCCTAGGCTACTCTCTCAACTTGCCTATGTCCCTTCTCACTGTCTCTCGCCATCCCTCTTCTCTTTTTTCAGACGCTACTATGAGCAGAGAGGTTTCTGTATCATTGCGTCTGTCAAATGCTGTCTTTTGGTGACACACTCACAACCTTTTGGAGTCTTGCACGCGCGTGCGCGCACACACACACACACAAACACACAAAACAGTGATGTCAGTGGTATAATCTGATGGAATCTGGGCCAGGGCTGACGAAGAGGCAGCTGGCGGAATGAGCAGTCGCTGTCACAATGAATGACCGCGTGGGACGGGAGGTGCAGAAGAGGAGAAGAGAAGGGAAGAGAGGACTGAAGAGGAGAAAAGGGAAAAAAGAGACACTGTAGGAGGCCAGAGAAGAGAGAAAATTAGTGGAGAGGAGAAGAGAGGAGAGAAAAGGAGAAGAGCGGTAATGAAGGAGAGGAGACCTGTTTTGCATGCAGATATGATGTATAGTGTTCTAAGTAAACCAGATAACACAGAGTTGTTCTTTTGGTTCCTTGGTAACTGATTTATTTCTCATTTTGAGGGATTTAACCTTGGGGAATAGGGATTAGTCTTGCACAACAAATGTCACTTTCAGCTGGGAACGAGATACAGACTGCATCCTTATCAGAACATTACCTTCACAAAAGCCAAGCAGAGAGGGAAATAGGATGATTAATATAAATCTTTGTAAAAGGGACATTTTACAGAAATGTTGTACGAATTCTCCATTTTAAACACAAGCGTGGAGTCCTCTTCTGAAGTCTTCACAATACTAGATCGGCGTCTGCCATCCTTAGAGTCTTTCATTAGATCTCGCCCATTAGATCTCCGAAAAGATAAAGGGGCCGTGGTGGCAAACGTGTTGAAGTCAGGGAGCTGCATTGCTGCAGCAAGGGACTAAAACAAGTCGTGGCTCCAGCAGCACAGCACACAGAACTCCCTGCCTTGGAGCAGAAGCTGGCGTAGCACAAGCACATCCAATAACAAGGCAGGGAACAGAGGATATCAATCCCCTGTTGGACAGAAAGAATTTCAAACTTCAAGTCGACTTTTTAAAGGCTTCGCAGAGCATTAACAACATCTTGTAGTGACAGAAGGCAGTATGGAGGAGCTGGGGATGATTGAGGTGTGGCGGCATTCGCACAATATGTGTGTCTGGGTCTGTGAATGCATGCGGTATTCAAGTCCTCTGAAAGGCAAGGCCCGGACCTTCCATTAGCACACCAGCAGGTGACTGCGTGAGTGCCATCAGCTGATGACTTGACGCGCTGCCCGAGAACCATGCCAGAACTAGCTCCCCCAATGGCACAGCCGTCATCCCTTGAGACGGACAGACATGAGATGTGGCTCTCGCCAGGTGAGACAGACTTCCCGGGATTAGGCCGTGCACAGATCCCACAAAGGACAGACTGTACAGTAGTTCAGATTAGCCGAGCCGAGGCAAACAAACTGGAAATCCTGGCTGCTGTAATCTCTCCGCCCTGACTTTCCCTGATACGGCTCACGCTCAAAGCCCTGAGTCGAGGCCCAGGCAAAATGGCTCACTTCAGCTAGCTAGACCACTCAACCACCTCCATAACAAACAGTTGTTGTGCTAACACTCTCTAGCCCATATGTAGAATGAGGTACTGAATACCCACACAGCATGATGCCCAGTTGAAAGTTCCGGAAAGAAGATACCGTGTGAGTGGTTTGACAGTAAGCGCCAGAGCTCGTCAGCGTTGTTGGCCTGAAGGCTTGTAAGACGTCTGTCTGGTTTCTGTCCATTGGTTGGCTCATTTATTCACACAGTCTCATTATTTACCAGAGGTGACTGCAGGGCACTGCTTTCTTAACATCCTGTTATTGACCAAAGCAGATTATGTCAAAAGAGACATTAAACTGTTAGTGTGCGGGTGCCTGTATGTGTTCTTGTGTATGTGCATGTGTTTCTTGTTGCAGTGTTTGTGAGTGGTGGTCTTTCTGTTACCGCAGAACAAAAATCAATCAATCAAACATTGCATTTTTCCAGGTGTGCTGTATTTCTGTAACACGCTTCTAATCGTGGGTGCTAAAGTGGGCCTCGTTGCCATGTCTATTTCTGCGGCTCTGTTCTGTTCTCCAGAATAGATGACTCTCTGGAACAAAGAGTCTTGTTAAAAGACCACTCAGAAACATTGCCGCCTCTGTCAGTGAGGATAAGCACAGTGCTGGGAGGTAGATATGTGTGGATGTGTGTGTGTGTGTGTGTGTGGGTGTGGATGAGGCCCTCACACGGACATATACAGCTCATCTAAATTCTCAAGCATGCTGTGCTGTGTGTGTGTGTGCTCAGGTATGTGTGTACTATGTGTGTTCTCACTTATGCCGTACAGTGTGCAAACTGTCTATGCGTGCGTGTGGACACAGACTGTGTTCTTAATTTAGACCAGCGTGCCTGTACACCAGGGTGTGCCCATGCCATGTTCTGCCACGGCTGCCCATGCCCTCCCTGGGGGCGCTGGCTCAAAGAGGTCCAGATGCTCCCCTGGTGACTGTAAGAGCGGCCCAGTGATGTAACCAGCCCCACTAGCTACCAAGCACTGTGGCACAGCCCCAGTGTTTTAACCCCCTCTCCTGCCTCCATGTGTTTACACACAACACAGACTCTCTCTCTCTTTTTCGCTCTCTCGCTCGCTCTCTCTCTCTCTCTCTCTCCAACCCCCTCTCCTGCCTCCATGTGTTTACGCACAACACACATTCTCTCCCTGTAGCGTCACCTGACATCGAGTGGCTTTGGTGTAGTCAACACCAAGATCCTTTTGTTGTGACTCTGTCAATCAATACTCAAAGAGAGATTACCGGTAATTAACTTTTCTTTTTTACATCAAAACATCAACATATTGACCTAAAATACTGCTGACTGTAACCCCAAACCCAGTCTCTGGCAAATATTACACTGCAGATTTCGAATACACAAAAGAAACTGTGATAGAGACAAATGGGTTTTTCCATTTAAAAAAAGGCCTGTGTGAGTTAAAGATTAGTGTGGGAAGCAAAGCCCGCATATGGACTGAGAAAGATGACCTGCTGTCACAAAGGAGAGCTGCCTCCCTTCATCACTATGGGGTAGATGGTGGGAACGAGATTCATTCATCACATACCAGACCACAGACACACACACGTTTGCATGCATGCACACACATTTGCATGTAGACACAAGTGTGTGAACACACACACACACACACACTCACACACGTGAATTTAGAATCCAGAGGGATCAAACCTGGAGAGTGTATTGATCCTCAGCGCTGACATTTGATTTGGCAACCCAAACTACTCATCCATAATCCACTGTCTGTGGGTGCCGATTCTTTTTGCATTCTGTGCTGGTCTGTCTGCAGCATGCTCCACCACAAGGGTGTGTCATGTGCTCCTTAATAGACTAGCTTACTCTAGCGCAAGGCTGAGCTGTGAAGTGTGCATTGACGGCAATGATGTAAGAGATTTGTCAGTGTGCTTTAAGGTGCAATTTATTACAGATGTTACCTAAGGCCCTAGGGCTGAATACACAACATCCACACGCGCACACACACACACGCACACACTGGAAAGTCAATCCAGTAGGCAGATGGGTGATTGCTGCCACAGGCCCACACTCCATTGAAGTGCGTCTTGTACAAGTGTATCTGTTAAGGAATGACTGAGTGTGAGTAAGCCCGGATAAATCCTCACTGATACCTTCGCAGCAGATAAGCAGGAGCAGAGATCAGGGAGCGTAGCACCAACACGATGCAGGGCAACACCGGCGGGCGACGGCGCCATGACATCACACATCATGCGTCGCCTGCAATCTGTGTGGGAGCATGCTTCCGTCCCACACAGACGTGCGCGTGCTCAGACACGCCTGCGCTCAGTCACTCGTCCGGTCTTGAGGTCACACGCGGCAGGGACACCAGGCCGTGTCCACATGCACAGACACTCCCTCTTTCAGACGCCCCGCAGACAGGTGCACAGACATGCCCGTGCACGCTTTGTTTAATCAGAGTGTCATGCACAGTATATCCTGCTATGTCATTAGACGGTCCTTCGTGGTCTAATTCCCGTGTAAGACATCTGTGATCCCAGCGCGTTGATAATAGGATAGTCTTTTACCTCGCCGAGTGTGATTACACACAGGTCAATGGGATGAAACTCCACTACAGTCTAAGCACAGACTTAACACCTTAATGTGCTCTCCCTGGAGTCCACAGGCATTCAACCATCCTCCACGCTACTTCATCTACTGTAAAAACCGAGAGAAGGACGTTTGTTTGTGGCTTCCAGAGCTCAGGGGTGAAGTGTTTGTGCGGATCAACGTGTCTGACATTGAAGTCTTTTGTACTAAAGGGTGGATTTGAATTGAGTATTGTAGGTAACTAGCGTCATACTATTGATCTTTTTGTATGGTTACCCACACTAAGAATATAGACTTATTGAGTTACAACCACAATCAGTCATAATAAATACACAGAATACTCTTTGTAAATAATATGGAAGTATATTCCCATAAGTCCGCTAGAAAAATAAGGATGTATAAGAATATAGGACCATAATTCATATTTCAAACCTACCTGGGTGATTTTGTGTTTGTATTTTTGAACTGTGATTGCTCTAATTCAGTCTAGGCTCATGTAGGGCACCAAAAGTAGCTCCACTCCTGTGGAGAGGCTAACTGAAGTAGTCATATTGTCCTTGAAAGTGGGTGAGTAGAGGACGTTTAACTAACAGGAGACCTCATAGTGTTTGGAGACCACAATGGAAGGCTTTCTCCCAAGATTTTTACACTTCAGAGCAGTTAGATGAACATTGTTTTCGGGACACTCTCTGGTTGGTTTCAAATTCATGCCTCTTGTAGAACATTGGACAGAGAACAAACCCAGACTCCATTTAAACAGTGTAAGTGTGTTTGTAAATACATGCACTCTGTCGTTATCGCTCTCCTCTCATGTTCCTTCTGTCTCTCTCTCTCTCAATCTTAAACACACACATAATAGGGAGTCAGGTGGCTGAGCGGTTAGAGAATCGGGCTAGTAATCAGAAGGTTGCTGGTTCGATTCCCGGCCATGCCGAATGACGTTGTGTCCTTGGGCAACAAGGCACTTCACCCTACTTGCCTCGGGGGAATGTCCCTGTACTTACTGTAAGTCGCTCTGGATAAGAGCGTCTGCTAAATGACTAAATGTAAATGTAATGTACATAACACACCCCAAAACTGACAATTTAGTCACGTTCACCTATTTTCTTCCCTCTCCGCGACTCTCTCCTCGGCATCTCTCTCCTCCCTCTCTCTCATGGTCGGTGGAGTTGAAATTGCGCAGAGTCACGACCAAATTTGGCAATCCATTAATATGAACCTTAGAGTTCTTGAACACTTGCTGGTAATTCATGCCACGAGGCATCAGCCCATGCAGGTCCGTTTCGTGAGCACATCAAACGACGAGTGATTTACCTCTGTACTTGTACCCTCTTTCAAGAGGCCCTCATAATCCAGTCACGCTAATGATATAATGAGTCATAATAAGTCAAAGCAACCGGCCCTGGTCATAGCCGGGCGGCTGACACCAAGGTGATTGGTTCATAACCTTCTAGGACTTTGGATATACTCTGATAGGTGGGATTATGTGCGGTGGATTCGCATGGGAAGGCATTGCGTTTGAAGGACGTGGCACGGTGAGGTCATCGAAGGCTTCAGACTGTGAAAGCTTGCTCGCTCACTTACCCGTGCAATCCTCGCCTTTTCTCCTCCAATTTCCTGTCGTTTATCCACTGTCCCCCTCGATCTGTCTCTTCCCCTATCAGGCTTACCTTCCTGACCTGTAAAATGAGGCTGTTGACGCTCTGCTGGCCCATATCTCTCTCCCTCTCTCTGCCTCTTTCTTTTACTCTCTCTTGCTGTCTCTCCTTTCTTTAAGTCTCTATTTCTGTAGCACCCAAAGCATCTACTTGTATCCGTTCTCTCTCTCTCTCTCTCAATTCTGACACAACTCTGTCTGTGTAGCTGTCTGTCTAGCAGTCTGTCTAGCCAGGTGATCTGAGATCTGCTCTCAAAGCCAATTAAACTTCATGTGAGTCAATATCTCAATGTCTGTTGTTGGTGTTTTGTTTTCTGTAAGATACAGTTTATGTTGTCTATCTCTGTGTCGATCTTTTCTCTCTTTCTTTCTTTCTTTCTCTTTCTTTCTTTCTTTCTCTTTCTTTCTCTCTCTCTCTCTCTCTCTCTCTCTCTCTCTCTCTCTCTCTCTCTCTCTCTCTCTCTCTCTCTCTCTCTCTCTCTCTCTCTCTCTCTCTCTCTCTCACTCCATCTATCTCTTTCGCTCTCCCTGTAATTTGTTCTCTCCATTTAAGTACCATACTCAAAGTCTATTGCCTTTCCTCCAATCATTCTTTCCATCAATTCTAGAATCCAATGTATCTAGTGGGGGATATAGACGGGAAATTGCCACTGTTTTAGCAGCTTCAAAATGGTCCTGGAGGAGCAAAACATTTAACAACAAGAGGTACTCACACACACACACACTATGTATCTCTCGCTCTTTCTCACATGCACACACTCTTTCTCACACACATGCAGACACACACACTCTCATACAAACACACAGAAACAGATGCAGAAAAATTAATCATTGCCATAATGAGTGAGTAATGAGACATACTTGGTGCAAGTGTGGGTGTGTTCCATGTGTGCCCATCTTGTCCTGTGTTGTGAGCAAACTACAGTCTTCCTCGGCAAGCAATCTGCATAACATTGCATAACAGACACCTCTGAGATTAACATCATAACACAACGTGTCAAAATTCTAATTTTTGTGTGAAAAGAAGAGTATCATTAAATTCTATTGGCCTAGAAGGAACAATTGCAGGGCTGCACAAGAGATTAGAAAATAAATCTGAGAGTCTTGAATTATTGAAGTGAACACGATTCAAATGAGCAGACATGACTATGGAGCCAAACCTTTGTTCACCTATTGTTTAAACTCTCTAAAAACGGTTAAAACTTCTCACCTATCTTACCATCCCCCCTCTTTCTCCTTCTTTCTTTCTTTCTTTCTTTCCACCTGACTCATCTTCTGTTCTCTTCTCTCTTTTCATCATCTGCATGTATTGTTCTTGCTCTCTCTCACTCCCGCTTTCTCTCTCTTCTCCTCCCTCCCTCTCCAGCTCTCTGCTCCCTCTGGTCAGGGGGCTAACAAAGTTTGGGGATCACTCGCTCAGTGGCGGTGTTTGTGCGAGTACATGTGTGTGATGTAGGAAAACCGTGGGAGGGAAGGGGGGTGGGGGTGGAAGGAGGGGGTCATGAAGATGCAGGAGTCCCCTTCGAGCTCTCCCTCCTCCACCTCCGCGCCCTTCATCCATTTCCGGTTCCCAGTGTTTCTGCACTTCAGCCCACTGATCAAGTCTTCAAAGATGTGCGTGGGGGACATCCTCACATCCAACCAGACAATTTGAAAAGGACCGACAATCGAGCCAACATGAAAGAGTTGGCGCTAGAGGTTTTTCAATCAATCGAAATGGGGAGCCTACACAAAATAAATTGAATTAGGCCGGCAAAGCCGCCGAACGAGCTTGCATAATTGCTGGCTGATTAGTTAGCCACGATTCAACAACTGATTGAAACTCATACCACCCGACAAGAGTCCAATCAATGGGCACCGCCTCCACTTAAGAAAGCCGTTTGCATGTGTTGCGGTATTTAGCTACCAGCTGGCCAGTGTGTGGCGTGATGCTGACTTGCATGGAGAGGACAGCCTCCCTCTGCATCTGCAGATGATGGATTTCATTTTTGTCGCATGCAACCATTATACGTTCTCAGATGTTTATCCGTATTCCATATGTCACATTATGGCAATGTAAATGCCTGCTTAGAAATAATATCCAGTTTGTTAACTAACGTTTTTCTTTTTGCATTTAGCAAAATGACTTTGCTACTGTATTATTCAGACACGGTGAGAACGAGATAAAGGAGTAGGGAGATGGGATGATGAGGGGGCGATAGAAAGATGGATCTCAGGGGGAAACGTGATGACAAGGCCGTCTATTAGTGGCGCTCTTGGCAGTCCTCTCCAGACCTCTAAGGTGAGTGTGTCGGTCCCAGATGTCTGCTGCCCTGAAGCCCTAGGAAGCCAGACTCTATGGAAATAAGACCAGCCACACAATAGACGCAATCACCAGGGAAATCACCTCCCTGATCCCTCCCTCTTCGGTTCTGTTCCCTCTCTCTCGACTCTGTGATTAAACCCTACCCATCACCTCACAGGTGCGTGTTCGCCCCTCTCTCTGCTTATGTGTGTGACAGAGAAAGAAAGAGAGCGAGAGAGAGAGAGAGAGCTTCAGTGTGTACAGTCGTGTTTTGCAAAGTTTACTGGTTCAGTATTGAGGAAAATGTTTTCACATGTTTCACATGTTTCTATAGAATACAATAAGGCACGTTTCATATTTTTTCAAGCTTTTTTGGGGCGAACATTTTTAATATATTCAAATAGTCCCCTCTTTTACAGCAGTCAATCTGCTCTTAAAATCTAATCAGAATGATAGTGATTTCACATGGCTAGAACTAGTTCACACTTTCCCCTGTGCTGATGATATGACTTACTGAAATTATGTTAGCAGTCATTTTATGCCAAGGCCCAGCAAGCTTTGCAAACACAAAATGTATGTCCCTCCCAATACTTTTGGCCACGGCTGTACGTGTGAAAAGAGAGTTTGACACTGAACACTGTGCTCGTCAGTTGGTTCATGTGACCTGCTGACTGTTAGATATGTTTCTCTTAACTGCATTCAGATTGCCTCCTGGCCCTCAAGCCACCTGTTCTATAACCAATGGCTCTTTCAGTCACGTCACAAACATGGAACCCGTCTTGTGTGCATTTCAAATGCCGTACGTCCCTCCGGCCTCTCTCTCCCTCGCCCCCCTCTGCCGCTTTACCGTCCTCTCCTCTTTCAGACCTCCCTCTCTGTGTCTCTCTCTCTCGTTTCTCTTCCTCTCCATCCCTGTTTCTCTTGGGTGTGTCTCTCTCTCCATCTCCCCCTCTTCCGTTTCTCTCTCCATTTCTGCCTCTCTCACTTCTCTCTCCATCTCAGTCTCTGTCTTTTCTGTCTCTCTCCATCTCTGCTTCTCTCTCATTTCTCTCTATTTCAGTCTCTCTCTCTCTCTCTCTCTCTCTCTCTCTCTCTCTCTCTCTCTCATCTCTGTCTCTTGTTTCTCTCTCTATTTTCCTCTCTCATGCTTACACTCATTTGCCACACACTATTGAAAGCTGTTCTCCATATTTGAATCAAGCAGAAAGTGCATTTCTGTACCCCGTAATTGGTTTTGTGCAGTGTTTCATCCTGTCCACACATCAACCCTCCCCCCCTCCCACCACCACCACCCCTACCCGCTCAAATTGCGAATCAGGCCGCTGTACACATGTTTCTACCTCTAACAGTCAAAATGATGCCCGTTCAATAGCAGTTGTTGTTGTGACGTAAGTGGTCATGGTTTAGAGTTCACATAGGACCAAAGAACTCTGTGTAAACGTCCCCAAGCTCTAACTGTATTGAAAAACACCTACAAAATGAAATCATAGCTTGGAGCATTCCCAACCTTTCTCCTCTGGTCTGGAATGTCCCAGGGTTGGTTCAGGATTCTCTCATCCTGGTTGATTTAATCACAGACGATTTATACAAATCTGGAATTATTTTAATCACCAGAGATTTTGGCATATTTCCCATTTTTTACGTGTTTTTGAATGTTGAGAGGAGTTTTATACAAGCCTGCATTTGGCTATACTCTATCAAACATTCTGTCACATGACCTGTTTTGAGGCAGGTCTGTCTGTCATCCGCTGTCAAGCACGGATGGTATAATACGGAGTACGGACTCAAAAGCAGAGAAAAGCTGAACTTTTCAGTCCATTTGGATGTGCAAGACCAATCAGAGCACAGATGTTTCAAAAATCCTGCTTATATATGTGGCACAACAATTTGGAACACGCCATCTCTTGTACTATTAGAACACACTGTAGAAAAACATGGAATAAGTATAGACAGTATGAAGAGTATCTATACAGCCTGTGCAATGTCAGTCTAAAATGACCTTATCAAGTCTTTCTGAGTCATCATTTGGGGTTTTGTCGGTTGGGTTTGACCCCATGGGGCTAAATCTATCCCCCCCCCCCTCTCACCCTCACCCTTGTCAATAATTCTCAGCTTTTTCACAGTCTCTCTAATCCTCTTTCTGACAGGACGGGCCTCTTTTCATCACCAGTGCGCCCGCTGCAAACAATCAAGCAAATGCATGCACGAGTGGTGTGTGTGTGCATGCGCATGTTTGGGCGCTGATTGTTTGCATCCGATAATCTTCGCGGATCTCAATCTAGATGTAGGTCAGTAGGCATGCGAGGGACACATCCAGTACAGTGGGCTTGTAGGCTGACAACACCAATGGGCTACAGCTGTCTAACTCTGTGTCCAAAGACAAAATCAGGCTGCAGAAACGGCAGTGACTTTGTCCCGTGTCCACAAGTTCATTACGCCCCATAAACAAACTCTTTGTGCCACATTAAAGACTGAACGTTCAACACTCAACTCCACGGCGCCTGGAGATTCTAAGTTATTCTACAGAACGCTGTAAAGTGCAGCGCTAACAACTCCTGAAGTTTGAATAATGGATCTCAGCCCACTTGGCGTGCGGGGATTATGCATGGAGCTCGCCAGACTGGATTGCTGGGTGCTGACTCAGTGCTTGCGTGGCTCCGGCTCGGGGGGTTAACGCAGTAAGGGCCGAGGGGGTCTGATTCTGAGGTGCCCGTCCACATGCTTGCCAGGCTTGACTTTGAAGGACAATGCCTTAAATCGTCTATCTCCACCCGTTCCAGAGGCATGGGCCCAGTGCTCAGGTCCAACTTAGCCCTGTCTTTTATGCATTGTGTTGCCTGGCTTTGATTGGGGCTCTGCATGGTGAATAGAGCAAGGGGCCCTAATGCCGTATCACACCCAAGCACATGGTGTTTTTCAAAGTGGGGAGATTTTCTATGGACGGAAGCTTTCTCCTTCTCTTTCCCTCTTTTCTTCTCTCTCTCTCTCTCTCTCTCTCTCTCTCTCTCTCTCTCTCTCGCTCTCCCTTTCCTCTTTCCAGCCTTCTCTCTCTCTCTCTTTCTGATTGCAGCATCTGTATCACTCTCTCTTTCTCTCTGGCACTCCCTTTTATTTTGCATAAAAGGTCACAGTCATTTCCCCTCTCTTTTTTTGCCTAGCAATGAATTATTCAAAGTTGTCCCTGCCCCTGAATATGAGAGCTTCAGGCCGCTTAGAGAAAGCAGAGCATCGAGAGTGAGAGAGAGAGACTTCCGAAACTTAAGTCCAGAAAAGATTAGGGTCTGCCAATCTTAAAAAAAAAAAAAGTAATTGTGACTCCTCTTTAAGGAAGACTCCTATATTCAAAGTATTTTGCGAGGTATTTTAACTCAGTACGTCAATGACTGAATCACATTCACCTATCGCAAACACGTCACAACGATAGTCCCATGACAAGCCTTATTTTTATGCATTCACATTTCTTGTGTATTGTTTACTCATTGACAAATACACATGTTGATGCTTTTCGGCGTCTCCCAGCCCCCCTCCCCTCGTCCTCTCCAGCACCTCTATTTCCATACTTGTGTTTAAGTGTCGTGCCTGCTCCGCACCCCAGCGGAGTGTGAAATTGGAATCCTCCCCTAGAGAGGTGCGCTGATTGACAGACTAGAGAGAGGAGAGGACAAGAGATGGGGAATCTGGGCTCTGGCTTAGACGCTGCCAATCTCACCTACAAAACACTTCCTTTCCTTATTAAAACACGGTGTCGCCCACCATTACTACGATTAGTGCGATATCCTATTGCCTCCTCCTCCTACGAGTCTTGGGAAACAAGGTGTTCTGTGCGTTTGCTGTGGGTTTCTTTCATCACTGCTCTATGTTCTTGCTCACATCATCAAGCTATCCAGATACAGTTGTGCACACACAATACATTTAGCATAAGCATCTTGGGCTTCATTTTGCTTTCATAAACAGAGAATATCATGCATTGCAACCTCAAACCTCAATGACAAGATGGCAACCCCCCTCCCCCCCCTCACCGCACACTGAGCATCAATGACCTCCTCTTGGCCTGTAGTCTGGTTCCCGCCACCCACCATCCCTGCCTGGGGAGCCTTGAGTCCACTGCCATCTGCTCCCCCCAGACCCTCACCACCAACACCACCCAGGGCATCTCCACAGAGAGACCCAGGGAGGGTCGGACAGCACTGCAAAACATACTCTCACGGGTGTCTTCCCATCCCAGGCAGCCAGTATAAGCATCTCCTTTTATCTCTTTCTGAATCTGGTTCTAGTGTTCGAAAGTACGTTAGTCAAACTATGTTTGCCATTCTTTTACCCTGTGGGTTGAGATGAGTTGTGTTTTTTTGGTTCGTGTTGTAATGCAGTTAAGTGCTGATGGTCAGTCCACTTTCGAACGCTAAGTAAGTCTTATCTTGAAGACAAAGGGATCTTTCTCTTTTCATGCCGAAATCTATTGTGAACACTTTCAAAGAGCACCTGACAGGCAGAACGACAACTACATTTAGAGAGGCACAAATTGGCATGAATTAAATTCTTGCTCTTTATTTTCTTTTGAGGATGAAATGCATGAGTGTGCTCCCCTAAGTCACAGCTTTCTTTTTTTGGCTCTGAAATGCCATGTTGGGGATCAGCTGAGACGTCGGACCTTTAGATTTTGCGAGCTAAACAAACTCATCCCTGGTGTAATACATAACACCATCAAATGTCTCCAACCAGGCAACTCTGCATAGGAAATCAAAGCTTTCAGAACTCTTTTATATAAATCAAGCAGAGCCCCCCCCCCCCTCACCCTCCCAGTAAACTGTGACAATGTTCCTTTTCCTTCTACTATTTTGTTTCTAGTTTGTTCCAGATGGAGGACAAGGGGAAAGACTTTAAGGACGGCAGCAAGGAGATGTGGAAGAGGAGGCAATAAAGCAGGTGAGTTACCACTGTGTGTTTTCATGCTTGATTGTTTTCACTGAGGGCTCACTTGTTCATTCTATTAACAATGCCATTGACCCGCTCTGTCAAGGCTGCCTTCCAGCGTCATAAATATTTACACCCGCTCTTTCTCAATTCAACTTTGACCTTTGCGGCTTAACGTTCCCTGTACTGGCCATGACCTTGGCGTGACCCCTGTGGAAATGTGTCACAGCACAGACACACTCCGATAACATAACAGTGTCGTAGTGATGTGTCAGTAAGACCAAACGGACAGAAGCAAATGGTAAATGGAGAGGGAGAGAGAGGAAAGAGTAAGTATGGGTGGATGGATGTAGATAATATTTCTGTCACACAAACTAGTCGTGAAGGAGAGATGGAGAGCATTGCAATTTCAGACAAGAAGTGGCAAAGGCTGCAGCTGAGATTTGTATTTTTTTCTGTGAATTCTGCAGAAATGCTATTTGTTTGCAGAACAGCTGTGGAAAACACATTTAATTTGCAAATTGGCATGCCGAGATTGCTCATTCTTTTTCAAACAAATCCCAAAACAATTCTGGGCCCTGATGGATTGCTACATAGGGAGAAGAAAATAAACTAGCCTGTGATGAAGGTACGTTGTTATTTGTTCAAGTTCAGAGGACTGCGCGGGACATGTTACAGCATGGTACATTTAGTGACAGTGTTGTGGACCTGTGGGCTTATGGCATATTTTTGGAAGCTTTGTGAGTTCAGATGAATTTAGACTGTACAGAGTGGCCTGCAGTATGTTAGAGTGCTAGGCACACAGCTGTCACAGAAAACAGACCAGACACAGATTAAGCGTCCAAAAGTGTCCAGTACCAACCACTGTCAGACAGTCTCGTGGCTGGATTTCAAATGCTGTTAGGTTATTCACCTGTACCAAGAGTATAACCCACATAAAAGAATCATGTCTGTACCATTACAAAGATTTAAAACAGCATGAAGACTGGGGAACATGTCAGGTCATTACTGTGAGTGCTTCATATATAATCACCCACAGAGTTATGTATCCAGGCCTCTGTAGGCCTCAGTGCTAAAGCCCCAGGCCTCGGCCCTTGCCAGAAAACAGGATTTACCGCCTCGCTTTTCCATCGCAGAAAAAAAGGTATCATGGCCATGCTGACCGGAGTCATCACTGAAGGCCATGTGAGAAGTTGTAGTTCTGTGGGAACAGGCTTGTAAGCCAATAAGGTACTGTAGTATCTGAGACAGCGAGGACGAATGCAGGGGCACAGGGGTAAACAGACTAATGGCAGAGGAGAAAGGAGTTTGAACCAACCAAAAGCTGAACGTTGGAGAGTGTCAGAGTGACTGCTCAATTTAAAATGGGTTTTCATTTGAAGGGGTTCTCAAAAAAGCATCCTGTGGAGGCTGGGTAGGAAATGGGAGTGTAATTATGGATAATAATAATTATAGGATGGGAGAGGAGTCAGACTGACCTGGCTCGGACCAATCTTACAAAATCTTTTCTGACAGCATATAGTCATGGATATGAAACAATGAAAAGCCCAAACATGTTTTCCTGTTGTATATTAGAAAAACAATAAGGAATATGAACTAATTTGAAAGAAATTAATTGGATATGGTATTACCTCAATAACTCAGTGAATGTTTAACTGTTTGGTTGTCTAACTGTAAGCTAGTGTCATAAACACACATGGGACCGTGATTCAAATGTAATAAGTTTAGAACAATTGAAAGTACATTAACATCAATTTACAGTAAATTAGGATTTAATCAGTTATATGCAAGTGTATTTCACCTGATGACGGAAAAACAGTGTGTTCAGTAGAGTAAAGCTCACAGAATGGATGTGGGTACATCCAGTTGTAATTGCACATTTAGGGGCTGTATGATACTAAATGTTGCTTATCATACTTAACCCATTAGAAACTCAAAGCATTATTCAAATTAAATTGTACTTTTTATGATTCAAGTAGTAATTAGGTTTTTTAGTGAGTTTAATTTTTCTTCTACAAACACCTGAAGATCTTGGCCTAAAGCACTCCAAGTTCATTAAACCAAAATAATGGCCTCATTTACAAACCTTGATTAAATACTCTGAATCTATTGCTTAATATCCATCTTGAAAAGGATAAATGTCGGGGCTTGTGCAGTTTAGGTTGGACATCCTGTTTGCCATACGTAGTTTACCAAGCTAATGTTACTGGTAATGAGCTCTGAGAGAAAGTGAATATGACTCATCCATAAGCGATGTAATATATTTGCACCTGTACAAATTATGAAACAGGGAAGCAAATGTAATCGGCATGATGAGCCTCACATTTCACAGCCCACTGGCCTACTACTAGCAAACAACTAACAGAAAAATCGCCATTACCCCGATTACCCCGCCATGCCCGATTCCTGTCTAAACTCTCAAAGTGTATGTATTTACCTGCGGATCTGCTCTTTCAGATTGTCTCAAGCTGGCTTTATAGAAATAATAATGTAACTCTTTATTATATTCCATTGAGCGGTTGTATTTCACTTCTGTGATCAGTACCTGTGATCAGAGGGATGGTGATAATAATAACTGCTCTAATGGGAGAGACTTTTGGAACTTCATTTAGTGACCATGATCTAGTCCGTGTCGCCTGTGTGTTTGTTTGCATGCGTGTGTGAGGTGTTGTAGATGTGTACATAAGTATGTATGTGTGTTCAGTAAGTGAGGGGTGTGTGTTTTTACTCCCTGCCTACAGTATCATCAAATTACTTCTGATCGCCAGCCACCTCTGGTCTTTTTCAGCTTCAATATCTCTTTGTGATTTTCACTTTGGTCCCCTGTGCAGTTTACATGGAGGGTCAAGAGGGTCATACACGAGACACAGTCCCCCATCTGGGAGCACTTTCACTCCCTGCTTGCATTTGAAATGGGCAACCACACACTCTGAAGGAGTGTTTTGGTGTCAAAGAGGAGCATGGAATAGATAAACTGTCCCTGGGAAGGGTTGACCAAGGGGCCATGGCAGTCATGTGCGGGTAACACCACTCCAACCTTCTGGCACTTTCCACTGTCTCAACGTTTCAACGGGGCTACTTTCTGTGACTGGCAGACAGAGTGTCACAAATTGCTGCTCTAGGGACAACCTTATCTGTGGATGGCTTTGTCATGGTGCCTGAAAATGCTCTCTTCTCTTCTCCACTCTTCTGCCTTTACTTATCTTGGCCTGTAAGCAGGAGCATTTGCATGGAAATATGTCAATGTGGCAACACTTTGAATACACATTGTGCCTCGCTCTCTCACCTCTCTCATTTCTCTATATCTAGATATATACTGTTTATATATCTGAAACTAGTTTTTCCTAGCTGGTTTTCGAGAGTACAGGACAAGGGGCTAATTTAATCTCAGAAAAAAATGAGGTCCTCACTATACCATGAAAAAAGGGGGCAGACATAATCCAGAGCACTGATTGGTTACGGACAAGGGTGAGTCATGTAGAGGACAGTAAACTCCGGGACACGTGTTCATCCCTGAGAAAACACTGAAGTCCACCAAGATAATAAGCATTATCCCAGATGCGGGCAAACACACATACACACAAACAGAAACACACACAGACACACACACAGACCCACACACTGCAAGTGGGAGCTGCCACTGATGAATGATTTTTGTCTTTCCCATTACTGTAATGTCTTTGTTTCTTGTAAATGTTTGTATTGTACATTAGGACGCCTCGAAAATGAGTTGCTTCACCTCAAGGGGTTTATCCTAGTAAATGAACAAATATCATCAATGACCTCAGCTGGATGGATAGATAATCCACCTTTTTCCACGCCCCGCAAACCTTGCCCTCACAGCTAGCTCAACTCCTTCAGCCCTAGCTGGTCACCCTTCCACCCTCTACTTCTGTCCCCTGCCTCCTAGGCAGCCAGCTTTATTTTTAATTTGACGTTTATTCATTATGGATACAGCCAAACCACTGGTCTGCATGACATAACGCAACGACCCCAGATATCAGCCTCTGACAGTGCCGCTGCCCTTGCAGCTTCTGTAAGGGTACAGCTTCAAAATTTCAGCTGTGAAAAAAAAAGTATTCTTTCGGTTTAGGAGCCATTGCCCCTCATAGCCCAGGTTGTTTGATAGACATAGAGGAAGCCCGAGTTGACAGGAGACATAATTGAGTCCATTTTTTATGACATAAGCCTTGCTAAATCCGTTGGGTCGGCAGATTCGTGGACGGCTGATGCTTTCCTGTGCCCTCTGCTGTGTTCTGTCGTAGATGGGAGTTAAGCTGAAACAGAGCCTCCTACAGTCATTCAGCCACTATCACCTGACGTGACACCTGTGTACGAACAGTGAGTTTGGTTCACACTCGGCATGTAGTATGTGTGTGTGTGTGTGGTGGTTGGGGGAGGGGTTCTGGAATGATGCCTCCCAGGCTGTGTGTGCATTTGCGGACAGGTGTGGAAGTGTGTGCGTATATGATTGCGCACCATTGATAATGGCTGCGTGTCTCGTGTTTTCGTGTATTTGTGTGTCGTTTCAGATCCGTGTTGACCAGTTCACATGAGCGGCGGCAGGGGGCTGGAGCTCTTGTCTTGCTCTGTCAGTCCTCACTCCCGGTCGCGTCAAATGTCTGTTGACACATTAATGCGACAGCCAGATTGGCCAACAATAACCAAAAAATAGATTGTAAAAGGGGCGGGAAAGTTGTCAAGATTGCTTATTGTCTGGCCTAGACACATTGCATCCCTTGGCCAGCCACTGACCTCTGGACCTATGCAGTTAAGCAGCCCTGAATTAATTTTAGAAGCCTAGTGGAGGCAATCCTAACAAAGACGCATTTAAATCAATGTTTCCTGGAACGCCACTACAACATTCATTTGAAAAATGCTTTTGTTTTTCTGTTGTTTTTCTTTTGTTTTCCCTCATAATTGTTTTTGAGTATTAGTATTTGCATAAATCCACAATTCTGGCAGACAAATATATCAGAGAAATCGAAAGACGTCACGAAAAGGGGTCCACTGAAAGTTCACAATGCATAGTGTATTTCCTTGTTTTCCTTTTTAGAAATACTATTATTATTCATATATTTCAATACCTTGCTCAACCAGAAGAGATTTATCTTAAATATGTTATGCTAACACATTCGCACTATGTATGCTACAACACGTTACTTTCTGCAGTACATGTGCAGCTCCCATTTCCAAGCTCCAGGCACTGGTTTTGCTCCACTTGTCTGTTTGAAGTTAACTCTTTCTGACTGGGGCAAGTTACAGTAGTGTACATACTGTACATTTTAGCCAACCAGCAGACATTCCTATCAACACTTGTGCCAATGGTTGTTTAGCAGTTGTTCAACCCTATTTAATCAAAGCTTTTCATTGCCTGTTCAGTCATCAGCGGTGTCGTTCAGAAGTCATTAAAGCTGTCATTGAGTTGCAAACAGCACCGTGGGTAGTGGCTCTCTTTGGTGACATAGTAAAAGATAGTCCAATTATGGTTTCAGCGGTATTAAGCTAATTTTTCACATTGAGGTCACACTCCAGAATGATGAAGTACACAGGGGCATGTTGAGAATTACATACACATGCTAACACCTCGGACTGGGCTTCTTATCTCAAACATCTCCAACCATGGAGGATCACCCCGGCAGTGCAGGAGCTGCCCAAGATTTAGCCTCACAACTCAAACGTGTACTAAAACAACAGAAAGTGGGTCTGTTTATTGTAGTTATTAATACATTTAGTTCATATAATACACAATAATACTTTTTTTTCATTTTTATGAAATTGCTAATTCAAAAATTGTACTGTGCTTGAATTCTTAGAATGGACAAGTGTCAATTTAAGGTCACATCGATTAGAAATGTATTTGGGTTATTGTGGTGTTATACAACAATGCATTGTGATACAAGTTACATTAAAACTTTCAAGTATATGACTGGAAATCTCTTCACAGTCAGTTAAAAGGTTTCAATTTGAGTCATACTGCTTCTCGATAACCTTTAGCAAACCCTGAGACATGATGTTGCGGACTCTTACTCAATGGAGTAAGTGTGTCTTAATTGGTATGGCTCTTAACTAATCCCAGTTGGTACTAGGATGTGAGAAATGACAAAAGAAATGTCCAGTCAACTCTCATCATGCTGGTGCAGGTTGGGGCAAAATTGCTTTTCGCAGCTGCATATTAGCAGACCTCCAGAAATGCATTGTTTCCGTTCACGAAAAATACATTTGTTACCATGGTGATGCTATCCCCCCTCATCCAATTTACCTCCTTGTGTTATTTATGGATCGCTTTATTGAACTTTATTAAAGAAAAGAGGGATGAAAGGTTCATATCAGTTTTGTCATTTCTCTGACACACAAAGCACAAAGATCCAGATGATGCAGCACATACAACTTTGCTTCGGTTTGAGGATGACTCAGGCATTTTGGAACGAGGCAGGCATTTTGAGGAACTTGCAGTCTCCCAGGGTCTGTTCTATGGATTGGGCAAGGACGGATTTGGCCAAATAAAGTCAATTGTGAGTAAATCTTTTCCCTTGCATTGGATATGGCTTATCCCATTGAACTTATTCAACTGAAGTGGTTGATAGTGTGACACTGTAGGGGAACCTAAATGGAGGAAAATATAAATCAAAAAGGATTTTCCCTTTCTACCCATCTATAAAAGATAGGTATTCATGGTGATGTCATGGCTTTTCTTATAGGTTCAAAAGTAAATGCCACATCCATTTATTTTGCTTCAAAATCAAAGAACGGCTGTCCCCACAGATCTACATTAGTGTGATAAAAAAAAAGTATACATTTGCAATGACATATTTGGCCAATTCAATGTTTGCTTATCCGTTAAGACTGAGCAGTCCACACAGTATGGACTAGCACTGCCAATTCACCCGGTTGAAGTTCTGACAGCCCAGCTGGAGGAAAATGCCTTGAGGCTTTCTCCAGGCTTAATGCAGCCGCTAATTTTGTTTACCTTGATCAAACAGTTCCCAGTCACAGGAAGAATTTGTCTCAGGGATGTGTTTGGTGGGTCCCACACCATAACTCAGCCCCCACTCAGTCCATTAGTCTTGGAGAGCGCTGACAGTCAGGCTAATTAGTTCTGTGGTGACAAAGGGGCTGTCACCTGGGTGCCGGGAATATCAATCCCTCGATGTAGCCATGTGTTTTCATAATACAGCCAACTATGTCAGGAAAGACAGAGAGTGTGAACAACGTGGCTCTTATTTCAAATAGAGAACATTGCGATGACGAGGCCTGGGCGCTGAATGACATGACGCAGAATCCTGTCAGTTTATGTATCCCACATCTTCTGGAGCTATTTAGGCAGGGATGGTCCCGCTTACAGATCAGTACACAACACAACGCTTAAGCACTATTTTCATGATATCAGTATACGGTATATTGATATCAGTATACGGTATATTGATATCAGTATACGGTATGTTGATATATACGGTGTATTGATATCAGCATACAGTATGATGATATATACGGTCTATTGATATCAGTATACGGTATGATGACATCAGTATACGGTATGTTGATATATACGGTATATTGATTACATTTATATTTAGGCATTTAGCAGACACTCTTATCCAGAGAGACTTACAGTAAGTACAGGGACATTCCCCCAAGGCAAGTAGGGTGAAGTGCCTTGCCCAAGGACACAACGTCATTTGACACAGCCGGGAATCGAACCAGCGCCCTTCTGATTACTAGCCCGACTCCCTAACCGCTCAGCCATCTGATCAGTATACGGTATGTTGATATATACGGTATATTGATATCAGTATCCGGTATGATGAGTTCCGGTCTCCTCTCCCTGTCTGCTGTTTCTGCATGCTTGTGTCAGTTGCAGGGTGGTGGGCCCCCAGATGAGCTGGGCCTCTCCAGGAGAGCTCTCTCCCAGAGCACAACTTTGTTCTTTTGTTTGTGGCAACCCTTATTCTTGGTTCACACCTAACAACACCCTACACATGCACACACACACTCATCCACTCCCTACATTACTGACTCTGTTGACTGCCACACCAAACGTTTCTGTTTGTAAGTTCCTTATAAATACTTTTGACAAATTTCATTCCCTCGACATATCTTCCTGTTTGTCACTTCCCACAAGCCGGGTTGTGACAGATGATATCAGAAAATAAATTATGTTAATATCAGTATACGGTAAATTATTTCAGTATACAGTTTATTGATATCACTAATCAGTATATTGATGTCAATGTACGGTGTATTGCTGTTCATTCTTCAGTTTTGAATGAGCCTCCTTGAACAGTTGTGAGCTCACACAGATTGAATAAGCCCTCCATAGAAAGAGACTGAGTGGTAAAAGATCTGACCAGTTCTCCCCTTTTACGATGTAATTTGTTATGCCCCATATAAAAAATTCAGGGTATCCATATTTCATGATGCAGATCACACTGAATGAAGGTAATCAATCCGTCAATCTCAAATATGGCTATTTGCGATACACCCAGGGCAAGTGGAGAAAGTCGATAGGTGATCGGTCTTTAAGAGTGTTTGGAGCAGGCAGGCATTAACTTCCCATGGCTCCGGGCCAAACCCTGGAAGCCTTTGAAAGCACACCTCCCTCAAAAGCCTCCCACCAATTTCCTGGGTAAATCATATCATCTCAAATTCAAATGTAACATGCCCACCACCCTTCTCTAGGAGCTTAGTTGAAAGTTATTCTCCACAAATCGATTGTGGAGAACACTGAGGGAGCCTATCTTTTGTTTCCCGCTCTCTGTTGCATCCAGGTCTTTAGGTTACGTTTCTTTGTCGGCTTTAGTTGGGTCATGAACATTTCAGTACTCCTATGATGAATGTCTCAGAATTGCAGATGAGAACGAGGCTGTGTTGGGTGGCTTTTTTGAAGTTGCTCAGCAAAGCGACTATAGGATTCCCTAAAGCATACCCTCCCTAGCTTCACTGAAACACACCCTCCTGTACTTAAGCAGTTGGAGCCGAGCACTACAAAAAGGGGAATTCAACTTCACAAACAGGATTGTGAGCTTATGATTGAAGCAAACAAATTGGACTGAGAGTTACCTGTGGTGGACCAGTGTGTGTGGCTCTGTAGCCTTAGCAACAGATAATGTGTAATGTATCCGGAAATATTGCCAAGCAACACATACGTTTCCACTCTTTCTCTTACGCACACACACAAATGTTTTCAAACACACAAAAAGGATGAGCGTCCATGGACCTTGTTATAGGGTCCCCAGTGGCTTACGTGACAGGAAGTAATCTGTACCACCTCATGAGAAATGACTCCCAGGTTGGAGGAGTTCCTTTTACAGCAGCTGCAAAGATAAAATGTCTGAAAGAAACTCCACAAAGCCCCACACTGCCTGTTTTGAGGCAGATGGATCATCCAGTATACTTCCTGCTGGGCTTCCCTTCAACCTCTCTGTCTTCAAGCTACTGTGGAGTCAACATTTGGAAACCGCCAGGACTTTTTCCTCCTGCCATTGTTCTTTAGCCAGCCAACATGCAAAGCTTTTAGCTCCGAAACCGCCAAAAGCAACATCCAAGCCTCCCGGTCATAATCATTTCCATAAGAGTAAGAAACCAAGAGAATTCCAAATCTTTCAGGATTTGTAGCAGGGTGGTGGGGATGGGCTTCGAGGCCTATTCAAGGGAACACACTGTGCTGTGCGCACAGTGTTGTGTATTGATTGGGTGACTCCTCAACAAGACAGTTGACAATAAGTCGGAGGTTGTTTAGCATATCCATATCATAGCATTTCTTTGCTCCATTGACCATCCGACTGAGGCGGAATAAATACGAAACTTGGCTTTTGGTAAGGAGGCATCGCATTGAAGGTGGGCAAGCTGTACGGGCATCGACACGAGAATTCATTTCGTTTTTTCTCTCCCGTGATAAGTGACTCTAGGCCGACCGTGAACAAGAGTAACCACAGACGAGAATCTGTCCTGCCGACCCCGCTGTGCTGACTCAGCGATGGTGTGAGCGGAGAGCACTTTCTCCGGCAGCTTATTTGATCTGCCCTTGTGTTCTACTTCTGCGTGTATATCTGACGGAAAATTGCAGTCGCCGTGAAAAATAACAGGTTTCAAATCATTTCAATCCAACCCGCACTGCTCTTTTCTAATAGTTTTGGTGGTCAGCATTGTTTCAGGTCGTGTGAAAACCAAAACTTTTGGTAGCATGAGAATCTACAGACAACTGCTGTACTGAACCTGTTCTCCTCAAAGAGAAAAGCATTCAGTTTGCAGAATACCTACAAGGAGGTGTGTGTGTGTGTACGTACATACGTGAACGCTTCTTTTTGCAACAACGGTGTGTACTGCAGAGGGAAAATACTGTGGTTTCCAGTAATACTTCTAATGACCAAAACAGGTGTATGATCAAAGCTCAGAACAGAATACATCAGTGCATGTGCCAGTGGCTCTACTGCAAGCAAACATAGACAGACAAAAACCCTTACATGCTGTATAATGGCACCACACACACACATGTACGTGCACACACACACACATGTACGTGCACACACACATGTACGTGCACACACACACATGTACGTGCACACACACACAAAGCTCAGCCAAGATCAAAAAGCGTTTGCCCACTTACAATAAATCTAGTCTTATAGCTTGTTTTCTGGTTTTGGTCTGCCTTTAATCCCCAGATGTGAGTGTGTAGATGTGTGTACGTCTGTCTTGCTGTGAGCATGTATGTGTGTGTACGCGCGTGTCGCATAAATATGTCTCTAATGGAAAACAAATAGGATTGACTTCAATATGTCAACAAAGTCGGCTGCGATGGCACACCAATAGTCTTCAATTTGCCTCAGAGCATCTCTATCTCCAGCTCATGCCTCCAATATGCCACAGGATTACAATTAGGTCAGCTTGAACCGAGTGTTCTGGGCATAATTGGGCCAGTCAGTCCTAGCGGTGCACATCAGGCGAAATGCAAACGCACAGCTGTCTATCAGTTTCCTAGCACTACATGCATACTGCGAAGCAGCGTATCCCTGACTGGCCAAAATAGCCATCAGCGATGTACAGCCCCATACCCCAGGTGTTGTTGCAGTGTCGTCAATGTTACATGTTTCAAATGAGACTTGTTTCATTGAGGATGTCTGTCCAGCGAGTTCGTCGTGGGATGTGTGTGTGATGGTGTGCTCGCAGGCTGACTGGCAGGAAGGGGTGGATGACCTCTCCTGATCCAGCACAGTCCTGTGGACAGCTGTGTCACCATGCACACCACCGCCTCCAGCCTTCTTTCATTTAGGTCATGTTGTCCGCCTCAGCGCCTAAAAAGGGAACCTTTTGTCAATTCACTGCAATTAATACCTTTAGTTGGACTTGGTCCAGTTTCTAAGTGCCCTCTGAATGTGTGTGTGCGTGTGTGAGTGTGTGCGTGTATTTCTTTGTGGGTCCTGAATGTTTTTGTGTAAGAATGCTGAATCTATGAATGTGTAAATGTGTGAGTGTGTCTGTGTGTTTGCAGATGATTTCATCTTTTTATTTAGGTAGATAGTCAGGGATGTACAATATTACTGTACTGCCATCACCTTATTCCCTCTGTTCATCCAAAAACCTGTGGTCCAAACACAGTCAGTCTCTTCTACAGTGAGATTTGATCCATCAGATATATGCAGGAATAGAAATTACATGAATATGTTCACAGACGAGTACAGTTGCCTCATTTATTGTGCCGTTGTCACATCAAACAAATATACTCTACTTACAGGGAACTCATTCAGTATGCATTGGTTTCCACAACCTGAATATTGTCCACTGTTTAACATCGATAACGCATCCGTCCTTATGCTTTCTCTCTCTCCAACTTTCCCTCCTTCCGCTGCCCTTCGGGGGGCCCTCCGCTTCTCTCCCCCCCCCCCCCCCTCCCTTTTCTTTTTATTTACCTCAGTGGCCTTTGGTAGCACTGCGTTATAAATCGCAGTAATGAATCCCCCCTCTGTTCGCCAAGCCCCAGCGCTCCTCCACATCGCCCCGGCCACCCTTGTCACTGTCTCGTTAGCCTCACCTCCAGTCCATTTGGAGCCCAGCAGCGCTCAGCTCTTTTGCCCAGGCCCAGCCAATGATTTTGAGTGTGTGTGTGGTGGGTGTGAGGGGGCGGGGGGGGGGGGGGGGGGACAGCCAGAAAGGGGAGCAGACTTAAAGCAGCTGATGGATACCACTGTTTTCATGTCGCTGAGGAAGTGAGGGGCCCTTTTCATTCCTCGCCGGCGGGAGGGGCAGGCTCAGGAGCTGTCGGACGGTTTTAGTGGGTGATTAGTCTGGAGCGCAGACAGCTCCAGGGAACCCACTTTGATCATCTGTAGGGATGTGTGTGTGTGTGAGAGAGAGAGAGAGAGAGATAGAGAGAGAGAGAGAGAGAGAGAGAGAGAGAGAGAGAGACATACATTAAGTGCTCAGTTCCTCAATTCCCTTTCTACCTTTTCTTTGCTGTTTGTAACTCTGAGGTATCTGGTATTGTTCGTGTATCCGTCTTCAAGATGAAAAGTACCGTAGCGAGAGGGGGAAGCTCTTCGCTGACAAGTGTTTACCTTCCTGTTATTTTGTTCATTATGTTCAGTTCAATTGATTTGCCTTTGCAATAACAATGCACTGTACAAATATAGTCTTCGCCCCAAGTTGAAAATAGAATCGTACTGCTCTTGCTTCCTCTAGCTCTATCATTCCTCACCCCGCTCCCTCCATCATTCTCTTTCTCTCTGGTGTAATGACATTCACTCCAAGCAAACGAAAAAGGTTTGGGAAGACAGACTGGAAGAGCGATTCAGATATCAGGGCATATCAATGCATGGCAACAGCTATATTGGGAGTGCCTCGTTTGAAAATGTGAAGGATGGAAAGTAAGACGGCAAAAAATGATCTGTCAACAACGGTGAACGGTGTGTTCACAGGAGAGCCTGAGGACATTCTCCTCAGACTTAACACAACTAACATTTGCTGTGCCAGTAGTCCATGTAAATGAGCCGTTGTTTCTAATGCCCTCACTTTTTCCTCTCTCTCTCTCTCTCTTTCCTCTGTCTGGCTGTCTGCTCATCCTCCCCTTCGTTGTGCGCTACGTCCCAGTTTCGGACGTCCCTTGTTGCGCGTTCCTCCCCCCCCCTCCCCCGGCCCTCCCCCGAGCCCTGCAGGTGACCATGACGATGAAAGGCCTGACGAGCAGCCGCAGCCATCACCACACGGTGACCTGCGACCCCTCCTACGACGCCATGACCCTGCGCGCCGAGCGGAGGCCCTACCGACTCAACCCCAGCGAAACCCACCCGGCCGACCACCCCTACTACGCCCAGCGCAGCTCCTTCCAGTCCGAATGCAGCCCCTACAGCGACCTGGCCAGCAGCACCTTCCCCCGGAGACACTACAGCTCACACCACGAGCTCAAGGAGGAGTGTGGGGCCGTTGTGCCCTACACCGGGGGCCCGCCAGGTGGGGGGAAGGGGGCCGGCGGAGGTGGGGGAGGGGGAGGCAACAACCGCATCCCCCCCCAACCTGCTGGAGCAGTTTGAGCGGCAGGCGCCGGTGCGACACGACGGCTACCACACCCTGCAGTACAAGCGCACAGCGGTGGAGCACCAGCGCAGCGACAGCCCCGGACGCATCCGCCACCTGGTGCACTCGGTCCAGAAGCTCTTCACCAAGTCCCACTCGCTGGAGGGGCCCTCAGGGGCCGGCGGAGGGGGCAGGGTGAACGGCGGCAAGGCCAGTCCCGACGACCCCCCGTCCCACCAGGGAACGCTCAAGCACAGCGGCAAGCGCAGCAAGAGCAAGGACCGCAGCAGGTCGGAGCCCAAGATGCGCTCGGCCATCTCGGGCTACTGGAGCTCGGACGACATGCTGGACCGCGAGATGTGCCTCTACCACCACCACCCGGGCGGCGCCGGCGGGCCCCCGTCGGGCGTGATGACCATGGGGCGCCACCCGGACAAGTCGCAGTCGCAGTACTTCGTGGAGTCCTACAACACCATCAGCGCCCACTCGCTCAAGACGTCGCGCAGCAACAACGACGTCAAGTGCTCCACTTGCGCCGGCGGCCTGGCGCCGGGGCTGATGAGCGGGCTGGAAGGCCAGCTCCTGAAGAAGAGCTCCTGGTCCTCCACGCTGACGGTGAGCAGGGCGCGGGAGGTTTACCAGAAGGCCTCGGTCAACGTAGACAAAGCCCTAGTGAAGGCCGAGACGTGCCAGCAGGGCCGCACATGTCAGTTCCTCCAGGTACGCCCGTCCGACGTGACCCCCTGAGGGGGTGCATGCATGCCTTGTCTCACTCCTCCATGCCTCACTCCATCGTGTGAACCTGTGTGTGGGAGAGAGAGAGAGAGAGAGAGAGAGAGAGAGAGAGAGAGAGAGAGAGAGAGAGAGAGAGAGAGAGAGAGAGAGAGAGAGAGAGAGAGAGAGAGAGAGAGAGAGCGTGTGGGGCGCCTGTCTCAGACACGAGAGAGAGGGAGAGGGGGCAATGTGGTGGGGAAGACACTCTCCCTCCATCCATCACTCCCATCCGAGTGAGGGACGGCCACGGCTGACCCCGTCCCATCCTCTCGTTTCTCTCACTTCTCTCTCCGTGACACCCCCCCCGGCATGAAGACACCCTCATCGTCATCACCATCTGTCTTCATCTGTGTGTGTTTGTGCATGGAGATGTGCTGTGCTGTTCTTTCTTGCTAATTCCAAAGTTTGGGATTGCTTTCTGAAACCTATCTGCTGCTGGGTTCTTCATCAATCTACCATTAAGAAAGTACATTGTTTGGAGGGTGATATGTATATTATTTTATATTCCTTCCACTTTATTTTCCATGGTAGGAAGTAGAAGAGGGTGGATAAGACAGGGGGGAACTGCCGAGACTGGGATTAGACTTGTTGTCTCCAGGGGCATGTTTGTGTGTTGAGTACACATTTCCTTATAACTCCATCTGAGGGGGCCTCATACAATCTATGTGGATTACCAGATTGGATTACAGTCTAAACTGATTCCTCTTCTTAGTTCTGCTGCTCTGCCATAAACAGCTTCTATATGGAATCCTGCCCCTCTATGTAACACTGATGGTTTGAAGAAACCAAGGCATCATGGGAATCTGCTAGCCTTTAGCTTGATACGCTAACTTTGTTGGTTAGTACTTTACATTTACTTACTGTACTTTAACATGACACATTTTGGGATGCAAAAAACGGGTTACAGATACATTTGATGTTGAAATACCCGGCCACAGATATACAAGGGAATACATTCTGCAGTGTCTCAATAAGCATCTGTTTGTAGTGTTTATGGAGGTAAGTAACTCTAGGTGGGAAAATGCTGGCGGGTGGGGGGGGGGGGGGGGGGGGGGGGGGGCGGTTGAAGAGAGAGAGGAAGCAAGGAAAGAGTAAAAGAAGAAGGAAAAAAAGAGGAGAAAATCCTATATCCCTGAGCCCTGTGGTCCCAGTGTGCTCTCCTTCTCTGTTTGTTTGGGAGGAGATAAAATAAAAAAGTGATTCAGCTCGGATGCTTCCCCTCACATCACTGTGTTAACTGCAAATGGCAGCCTGCGGAGGGAGGTGGAGCTAGGAAGGAGGAGAAAGGGACAAAAAGAGTGGAGGGGGGGGGAGGGAGGGGGGGGGGCGAGAGCAGCAAGCTGCAGTGTGAAAGAGACAGAGAGAGGGTGGGTGAGGGGGGATGGGGGGGGGGACAGAGTTGAAAGAGGAAGTGAGGGAGAAGTAAGGGGAGTATTAAATAGAGAGCATGAAAGAGAGAGGGGGGACGTTGCATTTCCAACATCGTGGAAAACAGATCAAGGAGAAAAGTTGCTCCGGCAGCAACAAGCATCACTTCTGTCATTAAAGAGCCACCACATTTGAGTTTTTTTCTAGAAATACAAAACAAGATTATTTTTTTGAAGTCTTCTGAGAGGGCCCAACATCCACTTAAAAGGTCTAAGAGCAGAAGTGGGATTTGTCACGTTGCTTCCCTCTCATGCTGGGAAGTGTCCTGGTTCTGAATTCACACACACACATGCACACACACACACACACAAGTTCTCGGTAATCACCATTCCCTGCACTACGGCAACAGTCAAAGTTCATTATCGCCATGTCGTTCATTGAAAATGGGAGCGTCATTCAAACTTTGAGTCTCAGCATTCTCAATGTGTCTGCTTGGTACAATGAGAGACGCCACCATAAAGTCAATGTCATTCGAGTCCCAAGTCTGTCCCAAGATCGTCTCTGTTGCTCTTCGGCCGTGACGTCAAGGTTGCTGCGGTTTCCTAGTTCTCACGCACTTTTATTCATCAGACTCCTTTCTTTCATTCCCACTGTCACTTTCTCTCCAGCACTTTCTTCTTCTCTCTTACTTCAGCCTCTCATTCAGAACTCTCTCTCCCTTGGGTCTCATTCTTCCTTCCTCCTCTCTTTCAACTTTCTTACCCTGACGTTCTAAAAGCCACTCACATTGGGGACCAGTGGCTATGCTAATACCAAACAAAACCTTCTTTGTTTCTCTCTCTCCCTCCCTCTCTCACCAGGTTACTCTCTCTCGCTCTCCTTCTCTCTCTCTCTCTCTCTCTCTCTCTCTCTCTCTCTCTCTCTCTCTCTCTCTCTCTCTCTCTCTCTCTCTCTCTCTCTCTCTCTCTCTCTCTCTCTCTCACTCTTACCCTCTGGTAGGGACGAGTAGGCAGATCGCTTTAACCTTTCTTTGCACATCCATTGGACTGTGTGAAAAGCCCAGAAGCAGTCAGGGTCTGAGCACTTTGCTTTAGTCTAAACAGCCCACCCCTGCTATGCTGCAGGCATCACATATCCTTCAGAGGAGGACCTCTGGTCTTCACACCCTGACGGTAGGCTCCCAGATAGAAACCCGGATGGAGAACCTGCCGGAAAAACTCTTTGAACTCAGTCAGCGCTCGGAGGAATGATATTGATGTTGACTGGGCTTAAAAGTTTGGCCGTCAAAACGTTGAATTTGGATGGCGTGGCATTTTAAACCAAAGCTTTCCAGGGGGGCAAATGTATTAGAAAACCCCAGAGGGGGTGTGATGTTGCATCTTGGCCAAGTCTGCCACGCCTCAGCCTCTCTCTCCCTTCCCCTCCAGGTGCCCCAGGACGAGTGGTGTGGGGGGGGCTTCTCGCCCCTGGGGAAGGAGGATGAGATCCCATGCCGGCGGATGCGTAGCGGCAGCTACATCAAGGCCATGGCCGAGGAGGACAGCGGCGACTCGGACTGCAGCCCCAAGCCCTCCCCCAAGGTGCAGGCGCGGCGGGCCAGCTACCTGAAGGCCACACAGCCCTCGCTCACTGAGATGACCACACTGAAGTGAGTGATGCTACGTCGACGCACCCCGATGGCAGGGGGGTGGGGGGGGGTGGGAGTGTGTTTAGGTGATGTCTTTTTTTTTGGGTGATATATTTTGGGGGGCATTTTTCATGCTTTATTGGACAGTTTTTAAGTTGTATGCCAAGAAAGGCAGGGATGGAGAGAAAGAGAGAGAGAGACAGAGACAGAAATGCAGCAAAGGGCCCAGGCAAGATTCAAACCCAGGCCACTGCGGTAAGGCCTCAGCCATGTGCTCATTATCCCGTGAGCTTCTGCGGCGTTGTTTGGGTGTTTGATGTGTCTGTGTGTGTATACAGTATCCGTGTTTACCCCAGACACGCATGCATGCATTTGCATTTTTATCAACACATTTATCATGTGTGAGGGCACGCTCGCTAGATGAACCGTGTTGGATCAGATGTATCTAAGCGGTCGCATTTAAGAGCATGTGTTTGGTTTCATGTTCCGTGTTGATGTTCCATTCATCTACCCTAATTTCCCCCAGTCTGGCTACCACATTTGTATGCCCAAACACACCTCCGCACTGTGATTGAAAAAAATCGATTTATGGTCACGTGCTTGTGGTTGGGAATCCAATTCAAAAAATAGAAGACCTTCCAACCCAACCTGGGGGAGGTGTTGCCCACCACAGCTCAATTCATTGAAGATTTTGATAGAACATTTCTATTTTTATCTTGTTATTTTTTATCTAGTGCTTTTCATGTTCATATTGAGACATCATGAGACTTATGTTCCTCGTAAAACAGCGATTTCCTTCCACGGTGTAGGCTACGTTGCATGATTTATTAAAACCGTTTGAAAGCCCTGCGAGGGACCTCATAGCAAGTAGACTACATTTCTGACTTTCCGTTACAACTAAAAGTTCAAAGTGGATCAGTGGCTTGTGAAAAAGGCCCACCCCCTGTCGAGAAAAGCCGACTCGAGAAATCTCATAGAAAGAACCCTATTTCATGATATCGCAGTCTGATTAATTAATTGCAGCTACTTGCAGCATTTGCAAGTCACTTACCCCGACTCGCCTCCTAACAACACATATTAGCACCTGTACGACCTATTCTCGTGTGAAAGGCCCGATTTGAAAACATCATTATCTCACAAGACAGCTTGATGGAATAATTACAATGGATCAATTTATCGTCAAGCGAAACGAAGAAAATACCTGACTCACACATCAGTCGGGTATAAGAGAGCTCGCAATAGTTTGTTATCTCATCGTGCCGCGTTGACTGATTAACTGAGTAATAGTGAGGGCTGTCTGACAGGAATATCAATTGCTCTACCTCTGGGCGCTCCGTCGTCGTTAGCGCCAGAGCGGAACGCCGCCGCCACAGCGCTGCCGACAAATTATGTAAGAGTGGCGCAGCGCAGGGGCAATTAATGACTTTAATTGGCCTGGGGACTTGTGCCGTCGGCTGGCGGGAACGAATGAAACAAACACAAAGAATGCACCGCTGCTCGTTGCAGATAAAGAGAGCCGTTAGCATGGTATACAATTTTCTCACCGTGGTGCTTTTGGGAGATGGTGTAAGGTTGTATTTTCTATTCTTTGTTATTTTCTCTATCTTCATGGGTCAGCATTTAAGATGTTCATTAAGCTGTGATTATGGAGCCTGTTTCGCAATTAGTCCCTTGTTTACAGCCTCGTTGTGTGTTGTTTCACAGTTTGCGGACACTGTGCTGAAAACACAATGCACATTTCCCTGTTAAGTAAACCACGTAGATAAAACCAGTCTAATAATTGGCAGGGGAAGTTATTTACAGAGAAGGAGAAAGAGGGGGACGGGGGTAATAGACAGAAAATGACAGCCATTTTGACAGTCACAAATTTTCTCCATTCGCCTTGCTTACTTCAGACAAACTCATTTGTTTATGCCCCAGATTTAATTTTGTAATCTTCTTTTCTTTTTTTTGTCCAGACCGGCAATAAAACTTCCCTAATATAGTAATTACTTCTCCTCTCCACCCAATCTCGAACACACTCAAGACTGGACTAGACTGGATGGAGAGAAACATATGGGTGAATGGAGGAGGCTGAAGAGGGGAAGAGAGGAGGGGGAGGCAGAAGAGGGGAAGAGAGGAGGGGGAGGCAGAAGAGGGGATGAGAGGAGGGGGAGGCTGAAGAGGGGAAGAGATGTGAGCAGAGGAGAAACGCTGGAGGCAGGAAGGACAGCAGAGTTGAGGTGCAGGGTGGAAGGGAGATGGGAGGAGGAGGAGAAGGAGAGAAAGGGCGGCAGAAGAAAGACGAAAAAAAGAGAAGGGCGTAGGAGCCGAGAGGAGGGGGCAAAAGAAAGGATAGTGTGATATGGAGGGAATTGAGAGGAAAGGAGGAGAGGAAGGAAGAGAAGGAGAGAGAGAATATGCCTACGGTAGTTCTATTATGGATCAGGGTACACATCATGGACTGCCCGCAGTAGCAGTGCGGTGATGTGTGTGTGTGTTTGTGTGTCTCGATGCTGTGTGCTTGTTCATTAAAGACGACCTTGTCCAAGCAGCGGGAGGTGAGTCTTGACCCAGGATACCGCGACCTGCCTGCAAGGTCACCATGATTACTGCCAGGAATAAGTGTGAGGGAGAAACTCAATAACACTCCCTCCATGTTGAAGTATTAGTCAGAGGAGGGTGGGGAGAAAGGTTTGCTTGGCGACAGATAAACCTCTGGTCTAATGTAGAGGAACAGTTGGTACTCTCTATTAGGCATTGACGTTGTAAGACATAGTTTCTTATCTGAAGAGCTGAGTAATAGGCAAATGCTACTTCAGATGCAAGGATGATTATTATAATCATTTTATTCATTTTTTTCTGTGTTCTCTATTCAGAACCTCGTCCAGCCTCTTCTTCCCTCTCTTGAATCGTCCCTCCTTCCCCCACGTTTTTCCTTCTTCTCCATCCCTCTCTCCCCTCGTTGCATCAGTTCGTCCTCCTCTTGCAGCCCGTGTTTCATTCATCCAAGAATGAGCAATCGAGTTTGTGTCGCTGTGGTAAACCCCGTTTTATTTTAAGGAAGGCATACATAATTAAGGCAAACTGGACATGGAGGGAAAGAGTCATAAATGTGTGTGTGTGTGTGTATTGGGTTTGAGACTGAAGGTGGAGTGCAGCAAACTGCAGACTCTTTTTTATCGCTGTTTCTCTTTCTATCTCGCGCTGTTTCCAGCGCTCTACCTCTCACGCATACAGCAGATCGCATGCTGCACAGGTGTGAAGATGCTTGGTGAAAGAGCCCACCTGCTTGTTGCCTGCAGGGGCAATCTAATGAGCTCCTGTTTCATGTCTTTACGTGCTTGTGTGTGTTTGTGTGCTTATTGTGAGGGTGAAGGCTACTGCTTCCTCCTTCCACACACACACACACACACACACACACATATCTGCCCATGTACTCCATATGCATCGGAGTGCGGCCCATTTTTCGCTGTTCTGGCCTGTGGAGTGAATGGAAAGGTTTTTCAAGGACATCCAAAGATTCCCAGAGTACATCCAAAACCATTTGTTGTGCAGACATTAGGGGTCGTTCCCAAGTGATTGAAGATTCAGAGGAGCAGTCTCTCACTCCTTTGGGTCCGTACTATGTGCATGGCTAGATTACCAATTTTCCCACATGCTCCCTCAGTCTTTTGTTAAACCTTTTTCACTCTCTCTCTCTCACGTCGTTGCTTCTTTTTTGGGTTTCTGCGTACGCACCGACGCTCACCCTTTCTGCTCTCCCTGATTCCTGTTCTCCTCTGTCCTTCCCTCCCTACTCTCCTCTTCGTCCCTCTCCTCTTTTTCCCTTCTCCTCCTTTCCTCTCCTCTGCTCTTATCTCTTCTCCACTGCTCTTCTCTTTGTTCCTCCTCTCCTTCCCTTCCTTCCTCCCTGCAGGATCTCCACGGAGCACTCTCCCAAGCTGCAGATCCGGAGCCACAGCTACTTGCGGGCGGTGAGTGAGGTTTCCATCAATAGGAGTCTGGACAGCTTGGACCCAGCGGGGCTGCTGGCCTCACCCAAATTCCGCTCGCGAAACGAGAGCTACATGCGAGCCATGAGCACCATCAGCCAGGTTGGTGCCCCGCTCGACTCCCCTCACCCCCCTGCCACCGCCGTCCCAACCCTCCACCTCCCAACCTCCTTCTCTACGGACATGCAGGGGGGAGGAACTCACCCCGGGCCTCCACACCAACATTAAAACAAACTCCAAATAGCCATCTGGCAACCACCAGCCATGTCAATGGGAGACCATGTCCAGTTTCAATGGCCAGTAGTCCATTTTTATAACATGGCCCAACGCCTCTCTGTTTTCTCCGATCTGCTGATCAGATCAATCCAATTCAAATGTCCTTAATTAGAAAAGAGGAAGTGCAGTATCTCTCTCTCTCTCTACCTCCTCCTCCCCTCTCCCCTCATCCCCTTGCCCCTGTCCTTCTCTGGAACATCGAATGACATACTTCAGAAAGACTCAACCCAATTAGGCATCCTCATTAGTGATAAAAACAAGGCTTAACTGCTGGAAAAAAAACACCCAAGATGGAGGGAAGCAAAGGATATGCAGAGCAGGAATACCATGATAACAGGCACACAGATTCAGGCTGTAAAACAGTTTCCTCTCCCAGACCATCCCTTTGAAAAGGGAAGGTGACTTATGTCCAGCAATGCACTCTCATACAATCAGCCTCCTCATTGTTTTGAACTTAATACCTACACTTAACCCCGACAAGGGTTACTTGAAAGCATATGAAGACCCAGCTGTCAATGCTCGAAAATATGGTAGGATTGTATGTATGTGTATATATGTACATGCATACATATGAAATGAAAAATGTTTGGGGAACATTTGTTGTTGAGACAAATGTGTCTCCAGCAGTGGAGGGTGAAGGCGGGTCACGTCTGCTCTCGTTTGGAGTTACGAGGAGCTCCAGTAGTGTGGTCCTCTGGGCAGAGAGGGGGCCAGAGCCACAAGCCCCCCTTTCCAGAGCAGATGGGTGGGGGGGAAAGGGAAGAGACGGGCTGGGGGAAGTAGCCAGTCGGCCCTGTGGGGAAGGGACATGGCCTGGACTGTGTGGGTGGATGTGTGTGTGTGCGTGTGTGTGCATGAACGCAGCAAGGCTTCTCATCCGATGCAATAGGAGAGGCCCAAAAAGCTGACAGACTCCGAGTTCTGCTCTCCACACCAATCACATAACACGTCCACCCACCACACATGCTCTGCTGCCCTCACCCAACACACTCAAACACACGTTGCCTCACTAGATACGTGCCCCCAATTCATCCCGTCTTCTCGAGAGGAGTCCGTCTCGATGTCTTCACCCCCTCCTTCACACCCTCTCTCCTCTACTCACTGTTCACCTCCTCCCCTTATACATCTCTCCAGCAGTTCATCCATCCATCCATCCATCCAAGTCTTCCAGACTATCAAATCCTAAATCTGTTCATCAGTGTTTTCTTATATGTCGATTCCTGTAGTTCTGTGATTCCCTCAATTCCATTTAAAAATCCCCATTCTGCTGAACATGCAATGCCCCCAAATGTAGTTGTCACCCTGCCAGCAGTCACTCTCCTCCTCCTTCCAGTAGATGCGTGGAGAAACACACTTCCCCCAAATTCACCCTAGGAGTCAACACCTGCCACCTGTAGCACCCTTAACAACCACGTCGGTCTGTCCAAATGGCCCGTTCGATTTCAGCCCCAGCACCTGTCGTTCCTCCCCCCTGCACTCCGTGCCCCGTGTTTGGAATGACCCCCATGTATCCTTGTCCTTCAAATTCCCCTTTCATCACTCGAACGTAACAGCTTTTCACCGTTGCTCTACTCCACCCTCCTGTGGAACGGTGGGCTCCCCAAGTGTCCGTCTCTCTAACCTGTGTCCCTTCTCCCATGCTCTGTCACGGCCGGCCCGGGCTCTCGTGGGCGCCCCCCGTCTGTTTGCGCCCCGTGTGCTCCCCCCCCCCCCCCCGCCCCCGGGGCAGGTGAGCGAGGTGGAGGTGAACGGGCAGATCGAGGCGGTGTGCAAGCAGGTGTTCAGCGAGATGGAGTCCCAGGCGGTGGACGCGCTGGACCTGCCCGTGCCCGGATGCTTCCGCATGCGCAGCCACAGCTACGTGCGCGCCATCGAGAAGGGCTGTTCCCAGGAAGAGGAGGAGGCGGCGGCGGCGGCGGCGGCGGGGGGGCATGGCGGCCACAGGATGAGGGCCATCTCCCCTCCCAGGTCCACCACCACCGTCAGGACCATCCAGAGCAGCACAGGTCAGTTCCCCTCTTCTCTTCCTCGTCACTGACTGGAGATATTTAGTCAGAAGGATCATTCCTGCTGTCTACAAGACTTCCTCGGGTCCAATATATATATCACATGAAGTCTCCATGCATTAGGAGGAACAAACGAAGGTTCACTTTATCTATTTGGTTGTCACAGTTTTCATGGAGAACACAGTATATTTGGGAGGTGTTGTGTACCTCACTCGTTCAGGGCCGGAAGGTCTTATGCAACATTACATGAACATACAGTATATGTATCATGTATGCAGTCTCTGAAATGTTTTTCATCTGTTTATGCATGGGTCAGCATTGATGTAGAATACCATCATTAGTGATAGATGTGTAGATACAAAACTAGTGAATAGATGGCCTTGGCACCTGTGTGACTCCTTGGGTTGAGAATGTGTCAGTCACAAGGTTTTCCCCAGTATAGAACCAACTAGATAGCTGGCCAGCTGGCTTGCTGTTTGGCTGACTGGCTGACAGGCTAGTTGTTGGCTGGCTGGCTGACTGGTTGTTTGGCTGGATGACGGCAGGGGTGAACTTTCATTGGCAAAAAAACAGACCCAACCTTTAAAGCACCTTAATACATCTGACCCACTTTCCGTCCCAGATACAATATGATAAATATTAGATTCCGCTCCCAAATCGACTTCTCTACTCGGTTTAAGAGCCTATTCACTCTCCACGGTGTCCCCAGCCGGGCCTTATTTTGGGCCCTCTTCTTCCTGTTTGGCATCCTCCACTAGGCCCTGGCCGAGCATTAGGACATGCAGTATTGATGTCTAGCGGAGCTGGCAACCCGATGAGACGCCCTCGCTCTCCGTCTTCTTACACATGTCATTGTAAGTCCAGTGAGTCATGGTTAGTGCCGTGTTTTTTTTCCCACCGGTCTTGTTTAATTATCCCGATTACAAAAACAGATCGTTCTCTGCCTCCGCTTGCTCGGCCAATGCGAAGTCACCGTCAGCGAATTAAGAGCATTTACAGTCAATTGTGAGGATGGTTGAAACCTGTTTGCTCGGATCCAAGGGCTCTCCCTGTGATTCCCACAAACAGTCATTAAGGCCCCCAGAGGAACCGTCCGTTTCCTCACAGAGGCTCGTAGGGTTGTCGCGGACGTTTTAGCTGAGATGAACACGAACAAGGTGGCGATGATCATCTCTTTTTTATGATGAGATGCTAATATTGAATGAGATGTTGGAGAGACGCAGGAGGGATGCGTGTCTCCTCTGGTTGTGGGGGGGGGGGGAGGGGGAGGGGATGAAGGAGGGTCTAATGAACGTCGCTCATTATACGTACGCGACCTGCATGTCTGCAGCAGCAGACGTCTGGGCTGCCATGACCGGACTGAGATGCGTGTCGTCATGGAGATGTGTCGTCGTGTGTCTCTGTCACGCGTAGGCGCGCGTGCACACACTCGTACGCACCGTTTCCCGTACCGTTGGAATTGACGATTAATATTCATTCGCGAGCGATGTCGAGGAACACCGTCATCCCCTAGACAGACAGACACAAGCTGGACACTGAGCGGTGTGTGTTTACATGTGTGTGTGTGTGTGTGTGTGTGTGTACGTGTGTGTGAAGACAACAAGAACAGCTGGCAAGCGTTAACTGCTGATCCATTTTGTGTCGCCATAACACCCGTGTTTCCCCTCTGTCGTTCTCGGCGATTCGATGGGCCGTGTTTCTGTCTCACCTTTGACCTTCGTTCAGCTCTCAGCTCAGGGCCTCGGATTCACATCTCAGGTAGGTGGGTACCTGTAGAGGGGTGAGAGGGAGAGAGAGAAGGGGGGCGGGGAGCGGGCCAGGGGGTGGTGTCAGTCATAACATTATTAGGTGAAGGGAAGCCCGATTGCGGCAGGGGATTGGGCCAGATTACTGTCATGGCTCTGTCTGTTTGTAATTCATCACTGACTCAGATCACCTCTCCTGAGTCCTCGGCACTACTCCCTGTAATTAATTTTCTACCTATTTTCTCTCCAGGAGAGCCTGTGCTTCAGAAGGAGAGGGAGAGAGAAACAGACAGACGTAGACAGAGGGGAAGAAACAAAGAGAGAGAGAGAGAGAGAGAGAGAGTACTGAAAGGGATGTAATTGATTCCTGTGGAGTGTCTAAGCTAAATATGCCAAAGACCTGCAAGAAGATTTCTTTCTTACCCCATTCTCTCCCTCCCCTTTTCGCACTCTGGTCACACACACACACACACATATTCCCAGGCAGGCTTTGAATGCCGTGGTGTGAAGCAGCCTGCAGCTCCGTGTTTAGAGATAAGAGAGAAAGGTGTGTGTGTGTGCAGCAGAGGGGGACATTTGCCCGATGAGCGTCATCAAAAAGCTGCACCGAAATAACTCTGTCCGTACCGTGCTGTTGTCTGGAACAGTCCATCCAGTGGCATATTAAACATGCAACCAACCAACTCAATGTGCAAAATAGATTAGTAGATAGTGTTCGGTTCCGGTTTATGTAAAAACGTGGGTGAGGGTAAATGAGACTTTGGGGAGGAGGAGGGGAGGGGGCTTATAAAATACATCACATATCACCGCTATCACTGTCTGGTTCAGATCTAACATAGAGGTTGGTTCATGCTGACAAGCTTGGACACACACACACACCCAAGGGGGGGGGGGGGGGGGGGGGGGGGGCTGAATGGGCCAAGTCAGTCAGATAAATACATGTTGCGGGTTCAAGCTAGCATGGTCTGCCTCTGCGTATCCCACAGTGCATGCTATACTTCCAATGTCCATTCTACTGGAAAGAGAAATGTGGAAATGTTTTCCTTTCTCTCTCTCTTACTCACACCCAGCACGCACTCATTCCATATTCTGGTCTCAAAGACACCAACAGTATCATTATGTGTGTTACTGGAAGCAAAGGCCAAAGAGAGAGCAAAGCATAGCCAAAAATGCTCTTGAGGTAAATATTCTTTCATGCCTTTCAGCAACTTAGTGGCGACACTTGAGTTTGACCTCACATAACACAAAAAGACCGAACCAGTCTCACCTTGTCTTCAGCACACGCACACACTGACCGACATGGATTTTGATGCTGTGCTCCCATACAGCCACAAACAAATTAACTTTAATGAATTTCACTTCCTCCTTTTCCTTAGGGGAGGCCCTCGGGAGAGTTCAGTTCACCTGTCATCAGACCAGGCCTTGTGTGAAACAGACAGATCAGGCTGACACACACACGTACACGTTCTGTGGAAACAAAAGTCGCCCATGTGCAGACAAAAAGCATTGGCCCTTCTATGGATACTGCTGGGAGACACATTGGGTGAAATAGCGAAGTGGATAAAGTTGGATGTGTTCCAGGAGGACTAGTGGGGCAGAAGTTATATCAAAGTAGGAAGCACTTATACATCCACCACCACCCCTAGTCATATTTTAACCAGGAGACTTCCGCCAGTCTCTCTATAGTTCAATCCCACCTGCGTGCCATTCCACCCAATAATTAAGGATCATTTTATATTTCCAGGCTGAATATAGAAACCAGAAAGGGCAGATTATCGTTTGATCTGTTCCCTTTGAAGGTGGAGTGGCTGACGGTGGCTTGCTCTCACCGACCTTCCACCCAGAGACGCACGTTAGCCCACAGAGCGGGACCTTGTTTCCCGGCGACAATGGGACAAGCCCGCCATGCGTGTTTTGGGAAAATCTGAAGCGAATCTCATCTTTAAAGCTGGAGAAAAGCCTAATGTGAGGATTTTCATCACTTTAAGCCCCTTTGGCGTCCTGGTTTCATCTTTCAGTTAACTTACTCTCCAATTCACTAATGTACTCTCCTCGACACTTATCCTGCGACTTAAATTCTCCCAGTACAGGCATGGTCATTACTTCTCCTTTGCACGCCAAGGCTTCTCCTACTACATGGATAAAAGGGCCTCAGTCTCGCTGCAAAGCCACATGCATAATAACGACAGGAGAAATATATTTCCTTCAATGCTTAGTGACCTTCAATTAAAGGGAAAGAACAGAGATATTAAGCCAGGGAAAGAAGCCATGCCGGATATCAAATTGCCTCGGTCAGTTGTTGACCTCACCACACTCTCTCATTCTAATCCTCTACTTTGAGTGCTGACTGTTAATGGCTCTTGTTTTCCCTGCTATATCTATTTTTTATAAACACTGTGCAGTGCCCCTGTGACAACAAGCTTGGACCCGCTTGTGGCTCCGCTAAATGTAATTTTGGAAATAGGTGGTTGTTTGAACATAAGAATTTTTAAAACAAGGTAAAAAAGATTTCACCAACATTTTGGTTTAGAGAAACTAAAAGTTCATTTGTATGTAAAGCAAGATCATTACTAGACTATATACAGTACAATTTTTCGATAATGATACAGTATGTGATAAGCCTAGACAACACTGCCCCCAGGAGTTAGAGTACCACTTTGAAACTTGTTTCTCAAACCCTAACCTCTGAAAAAGGAGATGGACCTCTGGAAGAGGAGATGGACTGTTGGTGATCTGTCGACTGTCTCTGAAGGAATGGTTGGAGAAAACTGTGACTTTGAAAGGGCTGTCTATTTGCTGCATCTCCTATAGCTTACCGTCAACAGAGACTTTCCAAAACGACGACTGCTGATGTCTGGATAAAACATTTAGAAAACAATTGTGTCTCCCTTTAAATAAATAAAAACGTTATGACAAATGTTTACCATAATGATACTACTACTAATGTATTCGGTCTGTATCTTCAAATATTTCATATTTGTTTACGAGGGAGCCTGTGTTTTATTTATTTTTTAAGTCAGCATACCCCAGTCTCCAAATCGGTCTATATTAACTTTACATTTAGGTAATTCCTTTTTTTTCTTATCATGCGCGTAACTACCCCTTTGGCACCCACTTGTGTGACTCAGAGAGCCTGGCGAAACGCAGTCATAGTGCACTCACATCCTGAAATTAGATCGAATATGCGAATGTCGTCAGAAAGGGAGCGGCGAAGAAAGCGCAGTCTGCCTATCCAAGTAGTTAGTGTGAATACGAAATATTTATGACATTTCTACAGTATATTTACAGTAAACTGTGCGGGATGTGTGACTACTGGATACGACTTTGTGAGTAGCGTATGCTTTCTTATTGAAATTAGTGTTACGCTGTTCCGTGTTTTTGTCCTGCGTTCAGTGGTGGTTCCAGTGAAAGTAGTTACCGCCCATCCCACAATCTTTCAGCTTACTCATGCTTGATCAGATACAATTTATATAGCCTGTAGGAATAGTATAGGCCTATATCTGATCAATCATTTACCACTATTGTTTAACAACAGTAATAGCGACAATAGCGGATCACGAAATAAAGGTTAAATAAAAATAAACGAGCAATTATTAATAATAACGTTTATTGGGTGTGCTTTGCCTTCGGCAAGGGCACAACCGTTGTTCTCTCACATATATATTATTATTATTTTATTTTTATTTTTTTGCCCCCCTAAAACTCAGTCAATATTTGGCCTACATAGACAACGTAGGTGTCAAAAGTTTCGTCTTGGTAGCGATTGAGTTGCTTCTATTGGAATTTATGTTCCGTTGCATGGTTTAGGCTCAAGTTAAGTTTTTGTGGCGAAAAGTGAAGCTAACGGTGGCTAATTTGCTAGCCACAGTCACTGACGTTACTAACGTCACTACGTCACTAACGTCACGAAAACACGCGTGACTACCTTTGGCAGAACATTCCTTTCGCATCTGTTAACTTGGGGGATAGCTAGGCTAACTATAGCTTTACTGAAAGGCAGCTGCAGAAACGCCACAAGCAAAGAGGCCAGGCAGGGTGATAACTATTTACTCATTTTACTTTGTGATATGACACACAATTGTGATGTGTAATGTACAGTATATGCTGATATTATTAAGGAAGTACATCTACTTTCGGAAACAGTAGTCTACTATTTCACTGAAGTATTAGCATCATGACATTAGCCTGTGTTGCCCGGGCAACACATACTACAGTGGTCTATGATGTAGCGTTATCTGTTTTCAATCGTTAAAATAAACATTACTCACATATACATTTTCGTTGTAGGATTTATTCTGACATTAGTAAACGATTTGTTGGTGAAATTACCATTACCTGTGGTTTCAAACCAGTGTAGCTCACTGCAACGCTGTAGCTTACGCGAGACACACTACAAAAACATCTACACTACACAGCTGTTTAGGAAGTCAAACGGCGACAGAACATGTTCGGCACTCCCCTTACTTAAATCAAAAGTCTATCTAACTACTAACCTGAACTTCATTGCCACAGCCTAAACGTTGTCAATCTGTTCATGAAAATAATTAATTTCAGTTTAAACCTTACAACGGAACGTTAAATCCAATTCAACCAACGCAATCGCTACCAAGACGAACACAGCAGTAGTCTAGTACTGTACCGTAGTAGTACAATTTACCGGGGCAGCTTCTCCACACAGGGCTATATCGCATTTTGCGTTGTTACTGACAATGATCGCTACCAGTGAGCTTTTTATGAATGAGCGATTTTCCACTAAATAAATGTCAAGCTTATTTACGTTTTGGGGGGCATATTTTCAGTTAGCAGATGGTACTGGTTGAATCGCGATTCCATCTTCTACTGCCAGGTCAATTTTTACACCGTTCTGCCAAATTTATTCGTTTTGATTCAACGATGAGGCTGCCTCTTGCAGGAGAAATGAGAAGACATCTATTTCATTTTACACTTCACTCGTATTTTCAGTTGTAAATGAGCAGCAAAAAAAAAATGTCATTCAAAATCGGAACCCTGTGCAACTGACGCAAGCAAGCACACCCTACAATTTCCCCAGAAATTGTACCCTCTCTAGTTAACAATATGCTTTACTACTGATCATTAAAATCCAATTACATTGAAAATACATGTTCACATGTCTATTTTACTGATATTGATCACCTATTAACATATATAAAAAGTTCTATGGCAGGTATATTATTTTCCACAACAATATATTGGATACCAAATGTGAGAACAAGTTGTGAACATACTGTGAATTGCATCTATTGCCATTTGTCCTTGCCATGGGGGAAAGTTGAATGCAACTCAACGTGGCCCAGAAATACTTGAACTTCGTCAGCACCCATCTATTTTAGTAGCTTATCTTGGATGTGGGATAGCAGGTGTGCAACTAACCAACTGTAGGCGCCTGGCATAGTATCACAGCCAAGGTCTTGGCAGACCTCTGCCGGTAAGGTAATGGGGGGGGGGGGGGGGGGGAGTCCAGGAACTCCAGTGGGAAGCCATAGGAGGAGAGAAACAGAGAGGGGGCAGGTTAACTGTGCTTAACTGGCACCCCCTTCTAGGAAACCAGGTCAGCCAGGCGCCGGTTGCTGGGTTTGGGCCGGATAGGACAGATTCAGGGTCTTGAGTGACACGGGATATGTCACCCCTTCTGCCCCTGCCGCCCGAGGTATCTGTGACGGAGTCATGCACGCCATTCACCCCCAACAGGATCACTATGCTGCCCGTCTGCCCACCCGCCATCTATTTAGGGCCAGTCTTCTAGAGACTGTAGGCCTTGACATGCCTGGGATTACCACCCGCCCCTCCACGGAAACACCCCTGCTGCCCCTCCCACCCCCAACCCCCCCTGTGTTGATACAACCTGGTTACAGTCAAAGGACCATGTGCCCTAGGTGGAGTTTCCAGCACAGAAGAGGTCTGGGGTACAGGGTTTGGAGTGTCATGGTTCATGGATGGATTGATGGTAATAGATGATTTGTCTCAAATATAATGTGTTTGTGGGAGTTTCTGTTTGTGAATGCGTGTATAAGAGAGACAGTGTGTGTGTGTGTGTGTGAGACCTCCTACGTCAGTATTAATACAGAGGCTAGTTCATGAGTAGACACAGATGCCTGAGGGGGCCTACAGCACTACAGCACATCAGCCTGTTTCTATGGAGAGCAAGACGTTTAGCCCTGCCTCATATCCTTTGGCTCCTCACAGTCTCCCTCTTCCTCTCTTTCTCTTCTCCTCTCTCCCTTTCTCTCTCTTCCCCCTCTCTCTTTCTCTCTCTCTCGCTTACTTGATGCTCAGCTGCAGATGGCTCATATGACAATCACGCTCTGTTTTGAAGTGAACACTGTCACAGTGTGTGCTGTGGTGAAAGAGAGGTGTCCGTAAGCCGTACACCAACAGCTTCAGTCTGCTAAATAGGCTTAACCTAGACCACCACAACAGCAATACTTTGTAGAGTGCCAAGTTGTGTGTGTGTGTGCGTATCACTGATAGAACCAGCCCCTGGTTTGCGGATCAAATATACAACGTAAACGAGAATGAATTCCGCCATGTTGATCTCATTAGGGTTCATCATGATCGATGATATGATCATTTGGGCTCTGCTTGATCATTGATTTCCTCTTTCTCCCTCTCTCTCTCTCTCTTTCTCTTTCTTGTGGATGCCTTGTTGTGTTGTTATTGTCCACCACCAGAGGGCGATCACACCCTTCCAGAGAAACGGACGCTGGTTTATGGATTCTTGTCATCCTGTAGTCAGTGTTTGTGCGTGTGTGTGCGCGCGGGTGTGTTTCCGACACGTTTGCACTTTCGCGAGCACGCGTGGGAGCAGCCTGTGAGTGTGTGAGGGAGCTGAAGAAGGGAAAAAGACATCAAGCAACACTCAATAATGAGCTGTTTCTGGAAGGTTCCTCCTCAGAGCTCCATTAATCCCTCACACCTATTCTCCCTGAGCTGCACTAACCTCCTCATTCATCCCCCACCACACACACACACACACTCACACACACACACACACACACACACATACACTCTCATACACACTCTCATACACACATGGCCTCCCTCTCTATTTCCTGCCATTCTTCCCTTAATTACAGGGACAGATAGAGCCCAGTCTTACCGGTGCACTCTGCATGTGAAATATACCTGTCAGGGGATCAAAGCTGGCATCCTTGAATTATTCAAAGGGAGGTGTAAATTAAACAGCCAAGGCTGTGCTGTCATGGAAGTTGCCTCTCTTTTTCATCCTCTTTTGCTCTCTTTCTCTGAATCATTCTCTTTTTCTGATACACAAGCACATTTATTAAAGGCTGTTTGTTGTAGCTGTCAGAGTGATACACTGTAAGCTTAAGCCCTCAGATGAAGGTGGGACACACACACACACATGCGTGTGCTGTCACAGTTGAAGCTTTGATGGTGTGTGTGGGTGTGTCTGTCAGGAAATGAAGGCTGGGCTGGTCCCAGGGCATGTGGAAACATACGTTTCTTCGCCACACACACACACCTTGATGTGGTTGATCTAGGGTTACCTGTGGGTGAAGAGAATTCCACCTTGACATTTGATAGCTGAACACTTGATCACATTCTTTAGTGTGTATGTGTGTGTGTGTGTGTGTACAGTAAACCACTGCTTGTTTTTGGCCTTCCTTGCTTCAGCTGCAGGATCAGACGCTAGATCTTCGTTCTGTCGGGTAAACTGTCATTTGGCTCTCCCGTCTTCCCGTCGGAAATCAACGGCACCTGATCTCGTGTCTCGGCCGCTCAGTAATTATTCTCTCCTGTCGCGTCTGAGAATGCGAGCCAGTGAGAACTTGCACTGTCGCTCTCAAATAACACGATGCGAAACCACTCCGATCTCTTTGATATCGCCCCGCCTGAACCTGGGCGTGCAGCTGGCCTCCCAGAGCTGCACCACAAGCTGGCATAACGGTTGCAGCATGAATCCCGTTCTGCTTTGACACTGTCCAGTCATGACGTTCTGCTCAACATATTTGAAGGAGCATTTCAATATCCATTGTATTTCTTAGAAGAGGATTTCAGTAAGGCTTTGAAGCCCATAAAACGCCTTGCACTGTGGTCTCACAGCAAAAAGGTATTGGGTTCGATTCCCTTTTGGGGTTCAATGCTTCGGTGGGCTATCTTCCGGGTCTTTCTGTGTGGAGTTTGGGTGTTCTCCCCTCAATACAAACCTCAATGCAAAACAGACCGCTCTCCTGCCCATGTCCCTGGCCAGGCATGAGGCGAGGACTTGGACCTGCTTCTGGCTGCCCTTGGAGGAAGGACTGCAGAATGGGAGAAAAGCAGAGAGGGAAATGTATTGATGGACAATCAAGCTTCTGTGTGTGTGTGTGTCCCCCTCACATCGCATGATCAATCAAATGTTTCTTCTTCTTCTTCAAAAATTGCCTTTGTACCTTAATTTGGCCAATAGGGGGTGTAAGAGGCAACCATTTGTTATGGTAGAGAATTGCTTGCAATAAAGTCATGCTACATTTGCATGTGGTGAATTGTTCACACATTTTATTTAGTGTTGTCATTTAATTTTCAACCTACAAAAATGTTCATTTGGGTACTTATCTTAACTAAGGCTGTATCTCCAATGGGGCAGCTAGTTTTGCGACTGTTGGGTTTTTCAGTTTGCTTACGACTTAATTGTTCCTTGTTTGTGTGTGCCGGGGGTTGGAATGCTTTGATTGCTACCACTTGGGGAGGAAGAGTGGCATTTGGACATCTTTTGACACAGGAAACGCAGGGCCAAAAATGTCATCCACCCCTCTCTGCTCTCTTGGTGAACAACAGAAATATAAGGAGAGAGGGAAAGAGGGAAGGGGTGGGTGGGGTCTGGGAAGGAGAGAGAGAGGAGATGACAGGGGTGTGTCAAACTCAGCACTGACACAAAGCATGGTCACCGCAGCCCACCCCGTTTCAGTCTTTCGACCACACACACACACACTCACTCACACACACACAATATAGTCACAAGTAGGACTTCTGTTTTCTGAGTCACCAACAATGCTGTTGTTAAACACATAGGAACCCCCCCCCCCCCACACACACACACACACACACACATACATACAAAAACACACATATATGTCTCCTCCTATCTTAAAAATGATATAAATAATTAATATGTGCCCTGACACATGTAATCACACATTTGCGACATACAGATGGAACTACTTTTCCCATCAAAAGACTGGGGAGAAGAAAATAAACAATACCATATTCCTGCCATTAAAGCTTACATTGCAGAAACGACGTCTTCCAGATGTGCTGCATCGCCGCTGGGCTGTCTGCCCACCCACACATATCCATCCGCCCCTGGGGTAGTTAGTCGGTTCAAATAGTCCCTTTCAGGTAAGCTAGTTGGCTGTCCTTGAGGTAATGATCTCTAATTTCTGTCTTTGTCTGCCTGTTGTGTTTTGGCATCAGACCCCAAAGTAAAGGCCCTGCAGGATTTCCTCTGCTAGAGAGGATACACGCCTGGACAGGGCCCGCTCGCTAGCTCTGTGGTGATGGGAAAAGGCAGAAATGCTGGGTGGAGGCTTTGAAGTCAACCCCATCCCCTCCGTGAATGAAGTAGCCTGGATTAGTGTCTGCAGGAACGTCATTAGTCTCTCCAGCGGCGTAGGCTATCCCCAGTCAGAAGAGAGACAACTTTGTGGAATGAAACTCTACCATACGCTGTCTCTCCCTCTCTCTCTAAGTGGTGTGGGGCTGGGATGTGACTGGGTGGTTTGGGGCTGTGCAGTGCGGGAGGCCTGGTCCCAGCACAAATTAAAGACTGCTTTGTGAAAGTCCCAGACTCGACTACAGGGTAGGGTTAGTCTGTGTGTGAATGTGTGTGTATTTTGTCTGGGTGTGTGTGTGTGTTCGTGTGTATGTGTACCGGAGCACTCCACCAATCCCAAGAGCCCGTCCCTCTTTTTCGAACCCGTCATTAACAAAAAGAAGCCGCCACTCTCCTCCTGCACACTCAGAGAGGGAATGCATTCCTCCCGTCCTCTCTTTCCTTCTTCCACCCCCTCTTTTTGCTTTGCCGCTTCACCAGCCATGCCTCGCAAGGAGGGGGGGGGGGGGGGTTTCTCAGCCCGAGGGGACTGATTCCTTCCGTCCACAAGTTTTTAAAGACTCCACTCCTCCCCCTTTCTGTGAAGGGATCGCTGGGTGGTTTGTTCTGGCTAGTATGTAAGAGGAGTGGAGAGGAGTGGAGAGGAGTGGAAGAGATCAGAGGAGAGGGAGCAGGAGAGAGGAGGAGAGCGGAGGAGAGGGCATGAGGGCAGACCTGAATGGGTCTGAGGAATGCAGGAGACCAACGAGCACACCCAGCAGGAGAGAAGGAATGCAGGAGAGGCTATTGTCTCTACCCCTTCACCCCCTGTCCTCTGCTAGGACGTAAACTCACTCACACACACGAAAAGAAATTTGCGGGAAAAGAGAACCTCTCACATGTGGGGGACCCATTTGAAACTCTCTCTCTTTCAATGTCTGTCGTACACACTGGGGTTGTATGCGTGCACACACGCACACACACTCTCCCTGAGCTGCACCCTCTCGTTTTTCCTCTCCTCCTTTTGACAGGATGCGGGGGGGTCAAGGGGTCAGAACAGGAGACCACAAAGAGTGTGTGCGTCAGTATGGGCCTGTATTCTTTCTCTCTCCCCCCCCCCCCTCTCCCCACTCCTTTGCCGACCTTTCCTCCCCTCCCCCACCCATCCCACCACCACCACAATCAATCCCTGACGTTTACTTTTGGGCCCCCAGATGGCTTTAGCATTTAGCCCGCCTCTCGCTCTGCCAGGATTAGTGAAGGGCCTAGCAGGCCCAGCTAGCCAACTCTCTCTATCTGTCTCTTTCTCCCCCAACATGTGCAAGCGGTCAGAACAAAGAGCGTCAAACAGGCAAGGGAAGGAATGCGAGACCCCAGACCGCGAAGCGATACTCGACACTGACGTTGTCGTGCATTCCTTCCAGAGCAAACTTTCTACAAGCCTTCCGAGAGGCTTGTAGAGAGACAAGCTGCACACAGTTTCCTTTTTTTTCTTGTTCTTTTGCTGCAACATAATTGATTTGTCAGGGTGTTTCATGTTGTGTATTTATTTTGAGGCTCACATCTTCTTCTCACATTTTCCCAAATGCATGGGTTTCGTTTTTTTTGGGGGGGGGGGTGGTTTGTGAGAAGTTTGAGGAGTGATGAACTTTTGACCACATTCCAGTGTATTTGTATGTAAATACGCCTAGCCTAGCACTTAGCAGTCATCCTTCTTGCAATGACATGATGTGGGCATTGTGCAGAGAAGGGCTGACTTGAGTGTCTGCAGGCTAATCTCTTGCACAGCGTGTTCACCATGGAGTTCTGCAGACGACGGGGTCTCCTGTTCCTCAGTGTGGATGAGAAGGTTCTCCTGTTCCTCAGTGTGGATGAGAAGGTTCTCCTGTTCCTCGGTGTGGATGAGAAGGTTCTCCTGTTCCTCAGTGTAGATTATAAGGTTCTCCTGTTCCTCAGTGTAGATGATGTACGATTGTATTCTGCGGGCCGAGCTCTGCACTTGTGTGTGTTTGTGCCTCCGGTCTAGGGCCATGCGGTGGTTTGTATTTTTAGTCAGTGTACACACACACACACAAAAGGTCTAAGTGGACTGTATTATTCAGTTAGCGGACTGTGTGACGGCAGTGACAGTAGTTGTCACAGGAGGGTAATAACCCAGGGGTGAACAGGCGGACATAGACACACACACCCTGGTAAGATACATAGAGGGGGAATCATTAACCTGCATATGAGTCAATGTCTCATGTGTGTGAGAGAAACACAGAGATAGAGAGAAAAAGAGGTAGGGGATGAGGATGTGGGAGGTGAAGAGCATTAATTAGAGGATATGAGTAGGTGAGGACAATCCTAACAGGCCTAGGATTAAATAGTCAACCCCTCTGTTCAGAAACAAGATTGAGTTGGTGTAGAAACCCTTTGGTCATATGGGGACAGTCTATTATGGGTCTATGAGTAACTGGAATAGCCAATTATTTTGCCTTTTTTGGACATGATGTGACTCACCTTACCGACCTATGCTGTCATGACAGATGCATGCAGTGTGTGTGTGTGTGTCAAAGGCACCTAGCCCACTCCGCCAGTCAGACAGAGGAGAGATGAGTGAGAGTTTTGCGTGAGTGTGTTAGCTTTAGCATTACGAGCAAACGGGCAAAGTTTACGCCCTGTGTAGCAGCAGGAATGTTGACATTTCCGAACCAATCTCTTTTCTCTTCCATCCTCCATTTCTACCTCTTTTCTCCCCCCCCCTCCCCTGACATTTCCTCAGTCTCAACCCTCCCTTTCCCTCTCCTCCCTCTCTACCCTCTCCAATGTCGAGTCACTCACCACAGGTATCTCCCTCTCTTTCTTTCTCTCTTTCCACTCCCCAAGGGCCTGTTTTCTTTCCCTTTTTTCCAGGGGCCGAGACAATGGAGTGATGTGTCCCTTCATGTGGTTGAGGGGAGGCTTAGCTGGGCGGTGGAAACAGAGACAGGCAGCAGGAGGACAAAAGAGCTGGGCAAGAAGTCCTTGTGGGCCGGGCCTTCATGAAAAACTCATCAAACACTCTGTCCAAACACTCCCAGTCACCTGTGGGTTGAATTACCCCACACTTATTTCAAGTTGTCAGCGTGTAACTCTTTAGATAAACGGAAGCTGGTGTAGCTCGCAGGGCTGTCAAGCTATACCTGAGCTCATCCCTGTGAAATAGTTACTCTCGACACACACACACATCTAGCTGTTAATTTGACCCAGGTGTGTGCGCATGCACATCGTGTGTGTACATACTTACCTAGTTTTTCCCGCTCTGTGGCTGTCTATTAACTGCCAGTCCTCTCTGCCTGTTACTGATTGACAGCAGAGCAGAGCTATAAAAGAGTAGAGCAGGTAACTTAAAGACAGGGCTTTCTATTTGAACTTATGGCTGTATGGAAGTGGGTTAAGTAGATCTGAGTCTGTCTATTGCCTAACACATAGCAGCTGCTTGCCAGATTTGAAGCTGTCAGTTGTAAACAGTCTTATCAGATAGGCTTGATGCTAGCAACACTTTGTTGACACTGAGTTTGCGTAGTAGGGAAAATAGTATTCCGCTGCGTTGACACTGTATTTTGGGGGGCCTTGCAGTCTAAATAAGATACTTCTTATACTTCTTCACAGATACTGTGTTAATTGTTTTTGTTAGGTAGCTACATGCGCATTCACAACATGAGCCTGTTTTTCGAGTCACCTGAAAGAATTCCCAGAAGCCTTCATGTCAGTCGGCGCCACTCTGTCACGGATGTCAGAGGTCAGCCAGGAGATCTGTGCTCTCCAGATGCCTGGGTTCTCTCAGACACAATAGTTCTGTTTGTGTGTGTGCCTGTGTGCGTGTGGTGTGTCTGCAATGTTTCTGTGTGGCGTTTTCAGAATGAAAGGTAACATTGTTGTTCTCCAGAGGGATAACAGAGTTCACAGTGAACTGAAAGACTGCCACATCAATGTTGTCTATCCGACAGATTCATGTCAGTCCTTCAGTAAACTGGTGACCAGTATCTCCTGTGCTGTGACAAAGACTATAAAGACACGGAAATATATATAATTTTTTTATGTTTGGAAGGTGTCAAAAAGAAATATATGAGAAAGCTAAGAAGAACCTGTCTTTTGAGTAAGCATTTGGGAGTAAACAGTAGCCAGACTAAGACTTAGCCCACGGGCTAAAACCCTCGGTGTTATGTTTCAGTTAGAAAGCACTGGCACGTCACTGTTTTGATGCCAATTAGCAAGAAAAAAACGTAGTTTTCTTTTAATCTGTAACTACTTTTGCCCGTCCCCTGGGTCAGACTAAATAGCAAGCCCGTGTTTAGGCTTGTTTCCGCGTAGCTTGCACTACAGACAGCAGCAAGGTACACAACAGGGCTCTTACGCCGTTTAGCCTCGAAGCAACCTTCATGTTGCTGCCACGCGTCGCCATGGAGACACTATCACAAAAGGCTCCAGCTGGCTGTGTGTGTGGTGTGAGCGTGAGCAGACGGAGACAGCCCCCCCCCCCCTGTTCTCCTCCCCTCTCCCCCCTCCCTCTCCCCAGACCTCCTCCACTGCCCTCCCTCCTCCTCACCCCTTCTAGCCTGTCTGGAACCCCCTTGCCGACCCACAGCTAAGTGCCATGCAGCTGGACTGAGTGTGTGTGCGTGTCTCACCCTCCCCCCTTCCTGTCTTTGTGTGTGTTTGGAGAGGAGCTACGGTTGTGCCCTTGGCCCCCACGCGAGGGAGCTCAACGCTGCCTGCTAGATTGTTAGCCTGACTGCTCTTAGGAGGGCACACAGACACATACTATTTGAAACTCATATGAACTCATGCAACATAGAAATATAGACCCATTTAACCAAAAGACGTGATATTAACTGCAGTCACCGCTCTTCCTTTCTTACACACACACACACACACATGCAGAGCACTGAGGCTGTTGTTAAAGTTGTAAAGTCGTTTTCAAAGGGTACACTGAGATCAATGAAGCCATAGGTAGTTCTGTTTTTGTTCTCTCAGGGTAGAAGACATGAATGGGAGCTACACTGTGGGTGTGTGTGGGTGTGTGTCTGTGTGTGGGTGTGTGGGTGTGTGTGGGTGTGTGTGGGTGTGTGTGTGCTTGGGGTTTGATGCAATCTACCCTAAGGGGGAGGGGGCTCACCAGGAGAGCAGCTATTCACACCCCACTGTCGGAATGGGACTTTTGAAGCATTCGTCAAAGAGGGATTTAGGAAAATGCCAGTTTTGTCATTCACAAACTCTCTCTCTCCTTCCTTCTCTTCTTTGGAATGACAATGCATGCAGCAGGCCTGCCCTCTGAAAAGGAGTGGGCAAGACATTTTGACTTGGAAAAACCTTCTTAAGTAAAGAGAGTGTGTTGTTTTAAATAGAGAGCACAAAAGAAGGAAAAAGCAAGGGAAAGAGAGTGAGAGAGAGAGACAGAGAGACAGAGAGAGGGGGAAAAAAGTCTCATCCTTACTTAACCGACGGAGCTTTGGAGTCCAGTGTCACATTCCCTCATGTCCTTCTGATCAACAACACAATGTCCTTGAGACTGTCTGAGCATGTGTGTCTGTCTGTGTGTGCGCATGCCCGTGTGCGCATGCCCGTGTGCGCATGCCCGTGTGCGCATGCCCGTGTGCGGAGGTGTATTTGTGTGTGTGGGATCCTGGGAGTCCCTCCTGCTATCACTCTGTCCCAGCTGCCCGAACATCAACATGTTTTTTGGAAACTTATCAGGCTGACTATTTTGTTCTGTGATTTTTACAGTGGAGTGGAATGCTGTGGTAACATGTGGACAACTAGAATGTTACTAGGGCTTTTCCTTGCATAGTCTTGCCTTTATCTGACTTGAGGCTGCTCAAATCTGGAAATGGTTTTCTCCAGTAGGAGACTGTTTATGTTCATTAAGTGGTTGGTCGCATACTGACGTTTGTGCACACATTCTTACTCGCTCAGTGTCTCTCTCTCTCTCTCTCTCTCTCTCTCTCTCTCTCTCTCTCTCTCTCTCTCTCTCTCTCTCTCTCTCTCTCTCTCTCTCTCTCTCTCTCTCTGTGTATATATATATATATATATACACACACACACACACATAAACAGCATATACTGTAGAGTATAGACATTTAAATGCACACATACAGACACGTAAACACATACAGACCACAGCCTTCCAGTGTCTGGCCCAGGTCAGCCCTGACAGTATTCTCAGATGAATGGGGAGGTTATCAGTGGCAGGAAGTCTGCTGTCTTCCATGATGTGGTCAAACGAGTTCAAATGTTTGGTTGCTCTGTGTCAATAACCTGGTGAATCAGTCAGTCTGGGTGTGTGTATGGTGTGTGTGTGCGTGTGTATATGTGCGTGTGCGAGATAAAGAAGGTGAATCTGTCCTTGATTGTCTTCTTGTCGGTTTGTGTGTGCGTGGTATGTTGCGAGCGTCTTTTCGATTGTGTGTGTGTGTGTGTATTTACGTGGGCATGTTTCGACACCTCCTGAAGTGTGTTTGTCTAACCTATCTAGGCATCCTCAGCCCCAGCCCTCACCCCTCGCCTGGCCAGCCAGCCCACTGACACACAGCACTGCTGCTGCAGAGCAACACTATCATGTTTCATGCAGTCTTTTTACCGAGCACATGAAAGACATCTGTCTCCCCAGACCTGTCCTCACACTGATATCCTCAGACACAGCCCTGGTCGATGACTTCAGGGGATTTCCACCCCCCCCCCCCCCCACCCCCCATAAAAAATACAATAAATCTAAAACGATTTAAACTAACATTGAATCCTATGATCTCCTTGTACTGGCACACAGGCAAGAACTTGTGTGGGTGTGGGTGGTTTTGTCTGAGTGTGTTTGCATATCTGAGAGAGAGAGAGAGAGAGAGAGAGAGAGAGAGAGAGAGAGAGAGAGAGAGAGAGAGAGAGAGAGAGAGAGAGAGAGAGAGAGAGAGAGAGAGAGAGAGAGAGAGAGAGAGAGAGAGAGAGAGACAGAGAGAGACAGAGAGAGACAGAGAGAGACAGAGAGAGAGAGTATGTGATGGTATGTCTGTCTGTGTATGAGTGTGCGTGTGTGTGGGTGTGTGAGAGTGTGTGTTTATGCTTCTGTGCTCCTGTACTCGGTGACCCTGGCAGAGATTAGAGGTTTATGTCAGACACCGTTCCCAGACGTACATCAGCAAAACACCCAGGACAGAACAAGCCATTTAGAACTGTCCTCAGGAAACACTCATTGATTCGCACGGAAACTGTTTTAATTACAGGATAAAACCCTTATGATAATAATAATAATAATAATAACAACCCAATCACTTTAATAAGACATCTTTTGACTTTTACACATGATGAAGCACAGTTCTCCTTTCATTCCGTGACATGCGTCACAGACCATGAACTCTCCGTGCTGGCAGAGACGTCTCCTGCAGTGTACTCATCTCAACACCGTCTCACCTGCGCCTCCGACACGTCCAGAACCTGAGCTGGCCTCCGTATTGTCCGGGACCTTTTGTTTTGCGTCGGCGGGGGTTACCTGTGATGTCATGGTCCTCCTTCCTTCCCGTTTCGCTGGGAGTGGCAAACAGGCACTGTTGTAAAGCGGTGTCGCTGCAGAAAGCCGTGGGACATTTGTCTTGTTTTTCCCGCTCGGGGATTAAAGGGATACAGGAAACACGCTGTCCTACTTTTCAGCCGGAGTTGAGGGAGTGACCTAGATCTGATGACAGCAGGGCGGGAAATGGAAATCCACCAGCGAGAGTGGCTGCTTTATTTGAGTGCGCGCGTGTGTGCGCGCGTGTGTGTGTGCGCGTGTTCGTATTTGCTGCTGTGACAGCTCACCTACAGTGCTGTGTTCAGTGCTGCAGCCTGTGTCTGAACATGAAGGCTCTCTCTGTACATGCAGGGCCGGGCCTCCTGGCTAACCTGTAGCTGAAATATGAGACCAAAGCAGAGAGGGAGAGGGGAGAGAGAGAGAGAGAGACAGGAGAGAGATAGAGAGAGAGAGAGAGAGAGAGAGAGAGAGAGAGAGAGAGAGAGAGAGAGAGAGGGGGTAAAACTCTACAAGCACCAGAGGGAAACTGGAGAAACACATGGAACACGAGCCAGTAGAAGACTTTGACAGTGAATCATTGTGATTTCTTCTTTTCAGCTCCTTAGAGAGAGAGGAAGTTGCGCTTCCTGCGACCTGTTGTTCCACCCCGTGGACCCCTGTGTCGGTGACATCACCCATCTCTGTCACGACCCGTGGGACCTCCCCAGTGCGCTCGCTCTGCGCAGCACAATCAACTGATTACACATGCATGCAAGAACACACACACACACACGGCTAAATAAAGACCTGCTCGTCTGCTCTGATTATGCAAAGCATGACAGGGCAGTGTGTGACAGGACGGCAGCTTTCTGATGTACCAGATCACTAGGTCAAGTGAACAGTAGACTAATCCCTTTAGCAGGTTAGTCAGCGCTCGGATTAAGACGTCTGTCTCCCGCCGCCACGTTTTATAACCCGCGTTTGTCTCCCCCCCCCCCTTCTCCCCCCGTAGTGTCATCATGCATCACCACCTACAAGAAGACCCCTCCCCCGGTCCCGCCCCGCACCACGCCCCCCAAGCCCTTCATCTCCATCACCGCCCAGAGCAGCACCGAGTCGGCCCAGGACGCCTACATGGACGGCGGGGCCGTGCCGCGGACGCACCTCTCCTCCCAGCCGGGCCTGTCCAACTCCACGGAGAGCATCGACAGCATGAAGGCCCTGGCGGCCGCCATCGAGGCAGCCAACGCCCAGGTCCACGGGCCGGCCAGCCAGCACGTCACCAACAGCACCGTCACCGTCACCGCCACGGCCGCCGTCGTCTCGGCCGACGGCAAGAGGGAGAGCGACGCCCTGCGCAAGTGCCTCTCCATAGGCATACAGGTCCGTCTGGCCCACGGCACGAACGTTTGCAGTGTTTTCGGAACCTCGATTTGGAGGGAATCTGAACATGTAGGGGATTGAGAGTGGATGGCTTGCTGACTGATTTGATTGTCGACCGTTTCATTGAACACACGTGTTCTCTATGTTGTTGGAATTTTGTCTGGGCACAGCAGGACGGGAGCCGCCTCATGTTCACGTTCCCCCCCCCCCCCCCTGTGTTGCAGGTTGATGGGCCCGAGGAAGCTGTTGCTATAGAGGAGCATTCCAAGTTCCAGTCTGTCGGCATCCAGGTGGAGGAGGAGAGAAGGTGAGAGGAGAGAGAGAAAAACTGAGTGCAGGACAGAGAGTTTGTGGTAAAGGTAAAAAGAATGTCGTATGAGAGAGAGAGATAGATAGAGACGGAGAGAGAGAGATACAGACAGACAGAGAGATACAGAGAGAGAGAGAGAGAGAGAGAGAGAGAGAGAGAGAGAGAGAGAGAGAGAGAGAGAGAGAGAGAGAGAAAGAAAGAAAGAAAGAAAGAAAAAAAGAGCCACAGAGAGGTGGTTGTATATAGTGAACCCCCCCCCCCTCCCCCCCCCCACCCCCTCCAGCAGCTGTCCCCAGCTCAGAGGAGCCTGACTTCAGATCCCCCTCGGTCGGTAAGAGGGCCCCTGGTGACAGCTGGGCCCGGAGGATGTGGTGGAGGGGAGGGGTGGGTGTGTGTCTGTGTGTGTGTGTGTGGGGGGGGGGGGGGGGGTGACTTGACAGCCATCTGTTGCTACAGTCATTGTCATGCAGGCAGGCAGCAGGCTACTTTACGGGAAGTGTGTTGGCGGGGCGGGGGGAGGGCGGGCGGATGACAAAGGAGCATTTTGGCTTCTTCTTCTGCTCCCTGGTGTAAGCTACGACACGGTCAAGTCCAGCCCCCCTTCTGTTTAGGCTGCACGTTGAGCTCCGGGTGTCTTTCTGCTAGCTCACATAAGGGGGAACAACTGACACACGCATTCTCACACACACAAAGCTCTCTCTCACACACACACACACACACACACACACGTACACATACACACACATCATTTTCATTAGCTAGAAGGAACCTTTCCTGGTTCCTTGGGTTGAAAGAAATGTGTCACACTAACTGTTACGTACAAACACACACACATGTGACCCACTACAAATAGTGACCACTCTGTTAGGCATCCACAGCTGAGAGGAGGTGACCAATTTGGCCTCCTGTTGTAAATTGATTTCCCACAATCTACAGTGGCTTGCTGTAGCAACCGCTGGTTTCTCCTCACACAAATCCAGCCCCCGCTATACACACACAATATGCTCTCAGTATTGGTTCAAGGTCAGGGCCGAGCGTCTACTTCAAACTGAGGAATCTGAGGTGGGGTGGGGGGAGGGTGTTCTGGAAGGGTCTACGCTGACTGACCAAGCAGAGAGAGGGAGGTACAACTCCTCTCACCTGCCAAGGCAAACATTAACTCCCTAAGACTTTTCAGAGGGTCCACTGAAGCTTAGGTTTAGTGTATCTGTGTGTGTGTGTGTGTGTGTGTGTTTGTGTGTGTGTGTGTGTGTGTGTGTGAGAGAGAGTGTGTGTGTGTGTATGTGTGTGTTTGTGTGTGTGTGGGTCCTGGGAGGTCCGGGCTGAGTGCCCCCTAACACTGAATTCCCAGACAGTGAGAGTGCAGTTCTGCCTCGGCCTTTCCTCTCCGAAAAAATGAATACCGTCATCTGTGTGTGTGTGTTTGTATGTGGTTTATGTGTTGCCATATGAGGTCATAACCTCACCTTAGTGTTTGAACTCGGCTTAAGCCAAACCGAGAAGGAGTGGCGAACAGTAAAAGAGATGAACGCTACAAACGACGTTCCCTGTGCTCAGACACGTTTACTCTCAGAAACCGCTCTTCGAATACATCAATCCCCCCTATCCTTTAAGACCTGAAGACGTTAGCCCCACTACATGTCTTTTTAAACAGTTTACCAACGCTAATCTGCCAGCACACAATGCAGACGTGTGCAGAGTGAGTCTGTCAAAGGGTGTCAGTTTCTTCCGTACGTTTCCTAGAACCAGGTGGCTTTTGCAGTCACCGGAGATCTGGAACGTCAACCACCGCTCTCGGGAATGACGTTGTGTGGAGGTGGTCTCAGTGACTCCACCATGCACACCAGCAGGCCCTCACAGACCTCCCAGGGTGCTTCTCAGTGTAGGTGGAGAGGCCAACCGCTGTCCAGGAGTAGCCTACACATCAGCCCTCGCTCTCATGGATATTAGCATTAGCATGTTAGCTAGAATGCCAGCCTGTTTTGCTTCAGTGTGAGGGGGGAAAAAAAGTCCAGCAAGTCTGAATGTGAGAACTAAACTATCTAAAATGTCTATTAACCTATATTAACCAAAAGGTCAACTAGGACACATTGTAATGCAGCAGAGAGGAAATTATACTGTCTGGAGCAGAAGGGCTGGCTTCCCTCAGCAACCTCTTGATGTGATTTACTGGGCTCTCTGAAGCATCCCACCTGACTGTAACTAAAACCTGTAGAACACATTGTGCCCCCCCCCTCCTTTGTCTCTCCTTCCCTTCTTCCTTTCATCCCCTCACCCTTCTTTCTCTGTCAGTCTCTGTCTTTCTTTTTTGCTTTCTTTCTTCCATCTTATCCTATCTACCTATGTATGTCTGTCTCTCTCTCTCTCTCTTTCTCTCTCTCTCTCTCTCTCTCTCTCTCTCTCTCTCTCTCTCTCTCTCTCTCTCTCTCTCTCTCTCTCTCTCTCTCTCTCTCTCTCTCTCTCTCTGCTTTCTTTCTTCCATCTTATCCTATCTACCTATGTATGTCTGTCTCTCTCTCTCTCTCTCTCTCTCTCTCTCTCTCTCTCTCTCTCTCTCTCTCTCTCTCTCTCTCTCTCTCTCTCTCTCTCTCTCTCTCTCTCTCTCTCTCTCTCTGTGTGTCTGGCCTGTGTTTGGCCTTGGCTCCTCAGGAAGTTGTTAGCAGACTGATAGAAAGCAGACTGAGGTCATTACGACTGCACACCTGCTATGAGGAGAGTTACTCTTTAACTGCTCTGCACACACACACGCGCGCGCGCGCACACACACACACACACCCTTACACACACGCTCTCTGTTTTATCTAAGCCAGTTCTCCCCCGCTCCCTCTCTTGTCTCTCTGTCTGTGTTCACGGAAGAGAGGAGATGAATGGCCGACGGAGGTGTAGATGAATGGGTAGAGCAGAGGAGGGTGGGGGGAGTGGCTGGAGATGGGGTGAGGCAGACTGATGGAGGGAGATCTGTCACCCCGCGGGCAGGTCAAGCCAGGGTGTATGTGTGTGCGTGTGTGCGAGTGTATTTACGTGTGTGTGCTTGGGGGTAGGTTTTTTTTCCTTTCTTTGACTGTTTGTGAGTGTTGATCTGTAGTTGTGTTTCTTATACACGGTCTGAAAAGTTAGCTGTCATTGAGCATTCAGTTGGCTCATCTCCCACTAACACAGCTCCCTGCATTTGGCCTCTCATTCAGAACTGTGTGTGTGTGTGTCCTGGTTGATTCTGTCTGTGCATAACAGTGTGACAGTGTGTGTGTAGGTTGGCACATTACACTGTGGGACTTGGCAAAAGGATCTCTTTACAGGCACAAAGGCTCTTGAGCCAAATAAAAAATGTCCCTACCCTGGCCCCCTACAACACACACACATACACACACACACACAAAGCTAGTCCTGAGGGTGTGTTATCAGCACAGAGGCAGGGTGAGTGATGACTACACACTCCAGTGCCTCTGAATCAACCAGGTGACAGCACACACACACATACGTACACACGCACACACACACTCCCGTCAAATTCAATGCTATCTGATGGGATCTGTGTGTGGAAGCAGGGCCTCCATCTGTTGGAGTGTCACACACATTTGTCTACCCAGTGGTTTGAGCTGGTGTTGACGACCTGGTACTTTCTAAAATGACCTGAACTGTACCTGAATTATCTCATACAGTAAGAAGCAAACAAATAAGTAACTTTAGAATGTAATTTTTTACCTAGAATTTCAGACCCAATGACTGACTGATAACATGACTATTTTGATTTTGTTTTCAACTGTATTTATGATTTGATGCAGCCTGAACAGGCTTTGACTCGACCCATAGTACACTCCAAACAAAGCTGTTTAGAAGGACCGGCGCTCCATTCGGTGTGACGGCGTTTCCACGGCACGCGCCAACCCTGCGCTCTCCTCCCTTCTGCAGCTACCGGCGGATGACCCGCTCCAACAGCGTGACCGCGGCCGTGCAGGCCGACCTGGACGACCCCTGCGACCCGGCCGGGGTTCCCCTCCCCCCCCTGCGCCACTGCGCCACCATGCCCCGGCAGCACTCCCGCGATGCCGCCACCTCCACCGTCAGCATCCAGGGCTCGGGGAACCACTACCACGCCTGTGCCGCCGACGACAGCGACAGCGGAGACGCGGGCTTCGACCCGTCCATCCTGCCCCCGCCCGACCCCTGGATGGACAGCGTGGCGGGCCACGGCCCCGACGACTCGCTGGCGGGCGGGTCCGGGCGCTCGGCGTGCCGGAGGGACGGACGCTGGTTCCTCAAGCTGCTCCAGGCGGAGGCGCAGAGGATGGAGGGCTGGTGCAGGCAGATGGAGCAGGACGAGATGGAGCACGAGCTGCCGGAAGAGGGTGAGCCTGCTGGGCGGGGGGGGGGGTTTGGCGCGAGTGTGCGCCCCTCGTGCCCGCTCCTCCCCGTCTCTCTCTTTCTTCCCCTTCTCTTCCTGATTGTCTCTCCCTCCGTCTCTCTCTCTCTGCTCTCCACGTGTCACAGACTAAGTCAGTGTTAGACAGCCCCAGAGCTCCTACAATGGCTGCTTGTTGCAGGGGCTGTCAGGCCCCCTCTGGTTGTTCCGCAGACATACCAGTCCTAGTTAACAGTGTAGAGGAAGCCTGTGGGCCCAGGGACACATCTGTCTGTGAGATACACTGTTGAACCCCCTTTCATCACACACACACACACACAGCCAATAAGTCTACAGGGGTTTTCATCCAGCCAGCCCTCTTAATGAGCTTATTCTAGGCAGCTGCCAAACTGTGCATGTGCGCACGCACGCGCCCCCCACACACACACACACACACACACACACACACACACACACACACACAGTCTCCATCTCTCTTTCAAAGACACACACACACTATGCAAAGTTAGTACGAACAACACTTGGCACAGGGGTGGTTCATGTCCTCACTATGTAACTGGCTTCTTCTCCCTCGTGCCATTGCGATTCCATCCCCCCAAATGCACAGCCCCGTCCCCCCACCCCTCAAATCAACAGACAGTCTGTTTTCATTTGAGGCGGATGACTGTTTTCCTGTGCTGTGATTATATTTGAGTTTGGCCTGGAGGCTGCTTTCTCAGGACATACCCCCTGTCCACCTCAGAGCTCGGCGGGAAGCTGGGCTTTGTTGACTTGGTGCGCAGGGTAAACACTCCCACCTCTCATCAAAACGCTCAGTTTGAGTTCCCTCCTTCCTATGTTTGTAGTCGTCCGCTCTTCAAAAGGCTGGCTGCTGGACGGCACGCCTCCGACAGGACTGGAGGGAAACCTTTCATAGCGGTTTAATATGTACATCGCCTTTTCGTGGTTCAGTGAATAATTGTGTTTGTTTGTTTCTTTGGTGTGGTTTTGTGTCCGACGCACGCGTGTTTTTCTTTGGTGTCTTCTGGGTGTGTGTTTGTGTGCGTGTGTGCGTGTGTGTGTGTACAGTCCTGGGGAAAATCCGCAGTGCGGTGGGGAGCGCCCAGCTGCTGATGTCCCAGAAGTTTGAGCAGTTCAGGGAGCTTTGTGAGGAGAATCTGGTATGTAACCCCCCACCCCCTCCCCCTCGTTACATCACACTGCACACAGATAACACTGATAACCCCTGGCTCATACGTAGAGCCTGCACGTGGAAAGAATACTGCCTCATCATGTGACTGTGGCTCTAGCTATGAGAGGAGCAGGGAGGATTCTTTTATTATGTGTCATTGGAGCACATCAGACGAGGTGAAGGGGGTGATTCTGCATTGGTTGCTGTGTTAGAATACAGATTGTGACTTTCTGTAGGTCCTGTTGTGATTTTCATGAACCGCGGTGTGTGTGTGTGTGTGTGTGTGTGTGTGTGTTTGTCTCAGAACCCCAACGCCCACCCCCGGCCTACCTCCCAGGACCTAGCAGGGTTCTGGGACATGCTGCAGCTGTCCATTGAGAACATCAGCCTCAAGTTCGATGAGCTCCACCAGCTCAAAGCCAACAACTGGAGACCCCTTGACCCCCCCGAGATTAAGGTGCCCCCCCAACCCCCCACACCCTAAATGAACCCTACAACTCACACTGATTCATTCAAATCTGTACTGATTCGTTCAGTGTCCATACGTTTCATATTGGAATGCCCTTTGGGTCTGCATGGCTTCACACTCATTGCTGTGTAATTGTCACACACACACACACACACACACACACAGGTGCACACCTATTGTTTTGTGTGCGCACTCATTGTTTCAAGTGCACTTTTCGATGTAGCATGCCAAGGTGTTGTGTGTGTGTTCCTGACCTGTCGTGTTGCCGGTATGCTTGCCTGACCACTCGTATGTGTGTGTGTGCTTTGTGTGTTTTGTTTGTCGACAGTGAGACGCATTTGAGAAGTCACTCTACCCGCCATGCACCGTGTGGGGACGGGGGGAGGGCGGCCTCTCCGGCCCCCCCCGTCTCTGTCCCCCCGCACACGGCTGCCACCGCCACCCACGCACTCTCTCCCCGCGCCACCGTCAGCCATAACCTCATTCCGAATGCATGCAAACGGACGCGACACCGCACGGCACCGCACCGTACTCTCTCTCTCTCTAACCCAATTCAAGATGGCTGCTGTTGTAATGTCTGAAGCGCTCGCACTCGGAGTGCTTCTTGCGTCCGTCCTGTGATGTGTTAAGCTCCAACCGACCCGGGACGGGTGAGGTTACACCCAACCCCCCCACCCCCCGTAATCCGACTGTTTGAATGTTTATTCATCCTCATCCAGGAGAGACGGATGGCCCCTCCTGTGCCAAAGAAGCCCCAGAAGGGCCATCCTCCCCTGGCTCGAGACCGCTCCCTGGAGAGCTCCGAGCGCCAGCGCCTGGAGGCCCGAAAGCGCCTTCTGGCCGCCAAGCGGGCGGCGTCCCTCCGACAGAGCTCGGCCACTGAGAGTGCCGACAGTATCGAGATTTACATCCCGGAGGCACAGACCAGACTATGAGACGGACACACGCAAATTCAACACACAGAAACGCACACGCAGACATGTGACATACATACAGGTGTGCTCCAGCACCTCAACACACACACAGACACTGTAACACAAACTGTGGCACTGAATGGCTAGGGTAGGGCTTGTAATATAACCCCGTCTTTGTTGACTTCCCATGAACAGGGTGGGGTCTGTCAAGGTAGTGTCTGTTCCTCCACAAATGTATATTTATTTATCTATTTATTTATTTACTCTCCCTTAGGAAAAACAAATCTTAGCTTTCAGCTTCTGTGTAGCACTCCCACGGCACTTTTTCCAGACATGTGTTTTGTGATCCCTTCGTTCTCCACGTTCAACACTCCATTACACGACCTGTCCTCCCAAAGCAGGCAGGTGTAGCACTGGGGCGGGGCACATATCTCGTTACGGATGTATTGAATTGGCAGAGCAGGAGACGGGAGGGTGAGATGGACAGCGAGGGAGAGGGACAGGGAGAGGGAGAGGGAGAGGGAGAGGGAGAGAGAGAGAGAGAGAGAGAGAGAGAGAGAGAGAGAGAGAGGGAGGGAGAGGGAGAGATGGGAAGAAGGAAGTGAGAGAATGGTACAGAAAGAGAGGTATGAAGAGAGATTAAAAAGAAACGGCGAGAGAGATAGAGGAGCAGAAACAGAGATGGAGGGAGAGATGGAGAAACAAATGGAAGTAGGAGAGAGAGAGGGTGGACCTAGTATTGCAAGGGCGTAGCAGGTCATCCTCTGGATTGTCTCTCCTCTCCCCTCTCTCTTTTTATTCCATCCACTGTCAGTGAAAGCATTTTAATATAAGACATAGCCACACACAACAAACCGAGACAACATATACACATCATATACCATGAACACTCCTCATTTGAATTCCAGACAAAGCTGTACGTATTGTATCAATCAATGTAGGCCACGCCAAATCATATATTTCACACTTTCATTGAAACTCAATGAATAACAAAACACAACAAACATGTTTTTACAGGTCCTCATGCTCTCTACCATTGTTTTATGTGGTTTAAAGTTCTCCTGTTTGGTGTGGCCACAGACAAATGTACGTATATATGTGCAGTTTTTAGCATTTTCAGATTCACAACTAATCTTGACACACTGGGTTAGGGGTGGTAGATTAAGTTATTTATATTTTATATATCTATCTATATCTACCTATATTATCTATATATATATATACCTTATATAAATATACCTATATTAATATGGGTCTTATGTAGAGTAACCAAATAACTTCACAAGAAAACAGCCATGTCTTAAGACAGGGCTGTTGTTCTCGAGCCTATCCCAGGGGTCAGAGGTCACAGGCTCAGGCAGGTCACCCAGGTGTGATTTGGTTCTGGAATAAGCAATGTTGGTTTGAGGTCAGGTGTGCTCTGTTGGTGGATCTGGAACTGTTTCTTCAGAGAAATCATTAAGTTCACAGAGTAGAGGAGACACCTGTGAAATCAGGGTTCGTCACAAGAAGGTACGTGTGTGCATCCGACCGCTTGTACGTATGTGCGTGTGTATGAGTGTGAGTTTTGAAGGTTTGCTTGTGTGTGTGCTAGTTACAGAGCAGGTGCCGAAGAGACTGGCGTAGCGCAGTTGCACCGTGCGTGTGGAAGAGACTTGTGTTTGGGGGTTTTCATGCTTGTTTAGAAAGTGCTTCCTTTTTTTCAAAGGTCAAATGTTTTCAAAGATCAAATGAGGCCCGATACTAACAAGCAAAGTAGCATAATCGACACACTGTAAAACAAAAACACTGTACATCATTTTAAACTGAGCTATACATACTGTTACCACTGTATTATACGTATGCTGACTCAAGATCATTGGTATATCATTTATTTATTTATTAATCTTTTTGTCTATCATATTGTACTGAAACCATCAGGTATCCTTGAGTTACCTACAGTGAGGTCATCGCTAGTACAGATATCATGCCCAACATGTTACAGTATGTAATTGTGTTAACAGAAATAGGTTAGGTTGACAACTTGTCAGGCAAGATGGATGTTCTTTTTATATGTGTGTGCGTGTTTCTCATTTCCCATGCTAGTTCCCATGCCAACTTTTTAAAAGTGAACGTTTATAGTATTTTATATCCATGTTTTATTTATTTGGAGAAAAAAGATTGTTTATTATGGTGATTATGATTATTATGCACTGAAAAGGCCCATATACTGTGTTTATAATTGTTCTATGTTTTCTCTTTGGCATGACAGGCACTTTTATTTATTTTTTCAGTAATCAGCCTTAATTTCTAATGTGATAGTTGAGCACAAAACAGCCTCAGGGGAAGAAGCATATAATGTGTGTGTGTGTACGTGTTTTGTTCGGTGTGTGATATTCATGCCTGTGTGTGTGTGTGTGTGTGTGCTATAATTGCATCCCATGAAAAGGCTTCGTCTCCCACTGTAAACACACCCACATGATATATCATGAGGTTACATGGGGAACATCATATGAGTGGAAGTAAATTGTGATCAAGTCCTTTTTCATGAAAAAAACCCTGTCAGGAAGCTCCTTTCCCCCCATGCAGATGTAAATCAGTTTGCCATATCAAGACGTTTGGTCCACATGGATTTGAAGACAGATTTTGAGCTACGTTACTTTCATGGCCTACGGTTTTGATCCTAGTTGTTGGGTTGGTACCTATGTCCTTGTTTTCAATGTAGTTACTCTAGATGGGTGATAGGTGCTCCATAGGCACCTAGCAAAAATCGCTTGCCATTTTTGAGAGGGATAAGGATGTTATTTATAGAAGTAGTCATAGAGAGAAGTATTCTGTTTCTTTGTGGTGAGGTTATAATGAGGTCACTGTACTGTATGATTTGATTTTTTGGAGGACACTGGAAAAGTAACCCTAGATTTACCTTTTTGTCATTTAGGTCCAGGTACTTTTGATACTTCTTCTTTTAACTCCTGTATTTGAAAGAATTAAATTGTTGGTAAAAAAAATAAAATATTTATGTTTATTATATAATAACATATCATTATACCCTGCATACAGGGGGTCGAAATAATGAACAGAATGTTGGATTGTGGGTAATTGCCAAACTAAAGACTTTGAAACAATCCTGGCAGTTCTGAGAAAGATGTAGCAACAAGAAAAGCATTCAATGAACATTTGTACATAAATGAATGTTTCCCTAATGTAAAACAAAACATCAATCAAATAACATATTACGCAGATATACATTTTGTAATTAATGTTATTACACTGTTGATGTTATGGCACGTGTATGAAAATCTATCAGCATTAAAAAAACCTTAATGCCATCATTGTATTGTCGCTGACTACATATATTCGAGTGCAGGCTAAACATGTGTTCCCACTTTGCACACAATTAAATCAGATTAGAAGTTCCCCTTCTGTTTTCTTGGCTTTTCCCTACCGCAGAGGCGGGACCCCACAATTAGACTGTAGTTTTGGCCTTGGCTTGGCCCTGCAGGAGCACGACATGGTGATTCGTCACTACACACATCAATCAACCTCGGCAGGCAGCGAGCTGACCTCAGCGGCCAAAGTCCAGGGGGGAAATCATGGAGGCAGGGACTCACAAAAACATCTTTCCTTGATTCCTTAGTTCATTCTTGCTTGCTCCTTTCCTCCTTGCCTGGTTTCTCACACGTAGTAAGGGCCCAGGTTCCACCCCCTTCTGACTGTTTTGAGTTTCAAGGAGCCAAGCCGACTGACGTAAAAGAAGGGGAAGACTTTTGAGACTCCTCTGTCAGTCTCTCAACAGATGTCCTGCTGTTTAGGCTCTACAGGATGTTGTGACCCTCATCAGTGTTTTGTCCCCAGGGTGGGGTCTTCTTCCACCAACAGGAATATCTGTCACTTCTGACAGGCTGTCATCCACGGGAGCCAGATAAAATCACACTGTGCGTTTGTCTTCCTCATCTGTTCAAGATCAGACTCAGGCACAGCACCTTATTCATCACATGAATATGAACGACTATCACAAATGAACATGAGTCTTTATCAGTTTCAATCCAGTTATACTTAAAATAGGGGTTATATTTTTACAACAACTGAACAACAATTTATTAAGGCCAATTAATTAGGGCCATCTGATCCTTAAGGATTGGAGCAGGGGGAGGAGGGAGCAGCTGTCTGGCCCGGCCATAAACAACGTGTGAATACCCAGAATCCTCTCTGTTTTAATCTTGTCTGCAGTGTTTATCGAGACGCATACACACAAACACAGCACTTCCATCTTGGCAGGAAACAGTTGATCTCTGCTGTTAGCCGTAGCTCTAATTCATGCAGGATTATGCTAATTGCCGGGAGCTCTTGTAAACCTCACGCACAACCGTAGGAACGCCTGGAGATGAGTCATCAGACACGTGGAAACACGTCTGTGACAGCTCACCATTTCTTTCCTCCCTCTACCTTTTCACTTTTCTATAACATTCCCCGTCTCAAAAAGAGGCGTATGTGACTCACTTGTTAGTCGTTAACTTTCAAATGCCCCCAAGCTATATGTTCTCTGGTTACTTTAATTAGCTTGCAGTATGGCTGACATACCTTTACCCATCAGGATTTGTGTTGCCTGTTGATGTTTTTCCAGTTAGGATCCTTTTCGGGGAGACTCCTCAAGCTAGATTCCTCAGTTGATAAGATAAATGAGGTCATAGGCCTGTGAAAAATGACACTGAAACCGGCAAAGGAAATTTGTAGAAAACAAAACTTTATTTGAATCCCATTGTGACCCCTATTTGCCACAAACATTGCACAGTATGAAAAGAAATCACATCATTGGGCATCATGTCACATTAGCTATACACATGGTCCTTTTGTACATGAAATGCTTTCTTTTTGTTTAGTTGTTTTTTGGTGATTTTGAGATGCTCAGTCTGGTTGTAATACGATAACAAATGCAAAACAGACCTATATAGTGTTATACTTCCAGTCCACTGGCCACTGCTACTCTGGGTGAAGACACAAGGTTCAGACTAAGAACCTGCTACATACCTCTGAATATGTTCATCTGAATAAGCTCATCTGAATATCCCTCCGAAGGAAAAACAACAACAAAAAATTCAACCAGAAAAAATAAAATAAAATAAAAAATACAAGTGTCCTTTGAAAAATAGTGAAAGGAATAGTAACAAAATAGAACAGGCAAAAACTATACTCTTATCATGAAAACACATAACACTTACTACAGTAGTGAATAGAGTTCCTCGTCGATGTCCAGAGCAAAGTATGATTAAGACAGAGATGAGTCTCCTGCCGTCCTGCTGTGCAAAAGAACGGAGGGGAGTCAGATCGATCGCAGACAGATCACTGAAATGTAAAAGAACCCATCCTAAACCGACCTATCCGGTAAGACAATGATTGGCGGAGGAGAAGAAAAAAAAAAGAATCTCCCCTCCCACCTTTAACTTGGGAAATAAAAAAGGAAAGTTGTAAAACAGGCAGCTTTTGTCTTACATTTTTTGGTCCTGTGTGCAAAAATGATACACATTTAGATACATACGCTTGTATATGAAAAAAAAAAAAAAAAAAGAACTCTCCAAGGCACCTTAATACAGTCTTTTTTCTTTCTATTACAAAAATCCTCATCAGTTTTGATTGGTATACCAAAAATAGAAATGATCAGGCGTCTGTTGACGTGGGTTTGTTCTCTGTTGCGCACCGACAAGTTGATTCAACTCGCAGAGACAAGTTCCTCATGAGAAACGAAACGAGTTGATTCTCTATTCCTTTTTCCACCTCCAGCTCCATCTTTCCTCTCTCTTCCTCCCTGATCTTACGAGACCCGTTGCTTGGCCTGCAGCTCCATCTCGGCCGCCCGTTTGAGGGCCACATCCACCAGGAGCTGGAAGCCGCTGAAGTCCTGGGTGAGGTCTGGCGGGGTGGGGGGCGGGGTGTTGAAGAGCCCGCTCTGGGGGCTCATGCTCCCCTCCAGGGTGGTGGTGGTGGTGGGAGGGATGGTGGCCTTCTCAGCGGGGCTCTCCAGCACCTCCTCCTTACACCTGAGCAGGCCGCCCAGAGCAGCCGCCGAGTGCAGCAGCTCCGCTGCCCTGTCTGTGTTCAAACTCAGGAAGTAGGGAAGGGAGGCGTGGCCTGGCTGCACGGTCGCCGTGACAGTGGTGTGACAGATGACGGACGGGCGGGCGGGGGCGGCCACCGGCGGGGACGGGGAGGCCGAGGTGGGGGAGGAGGACGGGGACAGGGAGGCCGAGGTGGGGGAGGAGGTCATCCTCAGGACGCTGGGGACGTCGGGCTCGAAGCTGGAGGGATGGAGGCCACGCTTGTCGTAGGCGTCCTCCGTGCCCCCCGTGGCGGTGGCGGCGTGCTTGGGCGACTGGGAGCTGTCGGAGAAGCTGTCGCCCGCCTTGCTGCCTTTCCGGGAGATGGTAAACTGGTTGGGGTCCTTGCCGTCTTTTCTCAGCAGCTCAGGTAGCAGTCGTCGCCGGGCGTTGATGAACCAATTACACACCTAGATGAGAGGAATCCAGGGTAAGTCACACCGTCTTGTCGGACTTAGATCTCGCTTGGATTTCACTGGGTTTCACTTTAAACTCTAAACGTCTACTATTTACAAAGCTGCAATTCGCTTTTGCACAGTTGCGCAGTGTGACCTTGTTTTCTTTAAACAACAATCAAAGTTAGAATTAGAATGTTTGAATTTGTGCTGGTCCTGTGTTAAAACTGAGACTTATACAACTAAGCCGTTGGCTAATTTTTCTTTAAATCCTTTTGTAATCTATATGAAGAGAGTCAACTTTCTCCCTCTTGTGTTTTTTCCCCCCACTCTTTTCTCTCTCGTTCCCAGTCTTTTGTTGGCCGTGGAGGGCCCAGTGAGCCCAGCAGTTCTTACTATGTAAATGACTCTGCATTGTTCCCAGACAGCTGGGCTGGATAGGGCTGGAGGGAGGGAAATTCCTGACTGTCTTAGCCAAGCCCTCACCACACGGAGAGCGAGGGAGGGAAGGAGGGAGAGGGGTGGGGAGGGGAGGGGGGGTGAGGGAGCAGTTTGCTCAGTTGCCTCTGCTCTCAATGTGTATTCATTTAAAACGGTCTCAGACCGAAAGGGGGCAATGCTGTGGAACGACTCACTACTCAAACTGAACGTGTCATGGTTTCTTTGTTCATGTGTCATAAAAAACAAACACACAGGAAATGATCCCAAGATGGGAACACCGTCATTGTTTTCCCCTCAATGGCTAGTCTGAGCACAGCGGCTGATCATATCCTACAACTTAGTCATGAACCTCAGAGGAATGTCCCAGGCTCAGATACTTTGCCCTCTCCTTTGTTTTAATTTCCCCACCAACTACAGCTGTATGGCCACTGCTGTGGGTGCTTACCTGCAGGGTGGACAGCTGGGTCTGGATAGACAACAGGGATTTCTCCTGTTCAGAGGGATAGGCATTGTAGCGGTGCTCGAACAGCCAGTCCCTCAGGATCTGGACAGACTCCTTGGGCAGGTTCCCCCTCCTCTTCCTCTTCCCGCTCCCCCCCGAGCTGGATGACAGGTCCAGGGGGGCATCCATGCCGTCATCCTCGTCTGTCTCGCTCCCTGACAACATCATCATGCCTGTGGGAGGAACAAAGGGTGTGTATGAGGAAAGGCACACTAGAGACTGACTACACAGTGACATCCAAGTCAAACACACCGATCTTTCAGCCGATATGCCACGTAACGACTGTGCCAGCCGGCTTGTCAAACACTAGCTGTCTCAAATGCAGCTGATGTGTCAGAGCCAAGCTGTCAAGTTCAGCCATGTGATTCATGCCGGGAAGGGAGGGAGGGAGCAGAGGGAGAGCGTCACAAAGGCTGCTCCGACGCTGTGTCAGTTATGAAAACCTGCCTCAACAAATACTGGAGGGCCTACTGTACAGAACACACACGCCAATGTGTTTAGACCAGACATTGCAGAGATAGGGCTGGAAGCTGACAAGACATAACACAGTAGTTATATCAGCGGCAAAATACGCCACTTCCTGCACTACTAAGCTCTATTCTATGCTACAGACAATTCTAAAGTTCCAGACAATAATCAACAAGTTGAGAAAATCTGTAGTTCCTTAAAAATGTGAAGTATGTTATCTATATTAGTGTGTATGATTTTATATAGTCATTCTTAATACAGCTTTGGAGTGTAAATTGATTGCGAGTGTTAATACAGTGAATACGTCACAAATTGCCAAATGTAAACAAAACTGGAGACACTTTGTTGACACATTTTACAGATCCACTATTATTTATAGTGAATTTATTGCAACTTCTACTCTTGCTTGCTCACAACTTGCCAGTCAAGGTGTTCCCAAAGTTAGTTCACATTTTGCTTTAGTGACGGGTATTTTAATAGGTTGTCAATATTCTAACATAAGGTAGTTAAAGTTGTAATGACACGTGTAACAGGTCTGTATGTACATTTCCAAATAGCCTGTTCTTGGCGTGGTTGGAAATGGAGAAGAACTTCTCGAATGAAATTCACAGTATGAGATAATTACGTAGGCTTGAACAAGAGAAGGGGGAGGGGGACCTGTTGCAAATCTGCGTCTAGAGACTAAACAAAAGAATCTTGGTCGTCGATCTGTTCTTTCAATATAATTCAAATGTTATTGAAAGAAAACTTACTATACCATGACTTTTTTCCCAAGCAGTACATAAATGTTAGCGAATTTGGTATTTAGTGACCACAACTGAATTTATTTTACAAGTTTAAACAGCGTGGAGAAGTTTTCTATTGTGCTCTCTAACACGAGGTCGAAGAATGCGAGAGCAGTCTCGCAGAAGGAAAGCAATTTGAAACTTTACAAAGGAAGTAAAAATGTAGTGTTGTGTAGGTCTGGATGTAGTCACTTAGTAATAAGGAAAGCATTGTTCTCTCTCTGGTATATGGAAACTATGTTGCTTCTACACGAAGCGAGGTAGCTACTTCGCCAAAACGTCTCAATCCCTGCCTATGGCACAGGAAACTTATGTCTAGTGGAACGTCTTAAAAAAAGTGTATACATTTTGGGATACTCCGAATGATGACGTGATTACGACAATATACCACTGGCACATTCACCTTTAAGGTTTGGTTCGTATAGGCTCATTTGAGTCAGAAAGGTCCTCCTAAGTTTTACAGGTCCACAAGCTAAGTTAATGTAAACATAATAATTGGGTCCGGTATATCTATCATATTTACTCTAAACCAAATAGGCGTAAAATAAGTGTAAACAACTGAAGAAAACTAGAGATGATTCTAGTTTGGTATAGTTCTTATAACGTTTCCTATCAAATTTGACAGCCCGTCAGCACATGGGAGAAAAATCCTGTTTTGTCTGGAGCGGAAACAATAGGCTGCATGGCTTGCAGTGAAAACACCATTACATTGAGTCCATTGCAAAATATATATTTGAAAAGCATGTACATAGCTTATTGATATTTATACGATATTGCAGACCTAGACAAATTCAAATGCAACGTACCCTTTTTTGTCTTCATGTCCGCCAGAAATCCCCTTTTCACGGTGGCCACGAGAAAAGCGCAGTGTTTTTTTTGTTGTTTTTTTTCCCCTCTCCTTCGATTTAGTCCTTGCTGTTCTTCTTTTGAAGGTATTCCCCACACGTATATTCCAAGTGGCTACAAATGTGAAATCAGTTAATATCCTTTTCGTTTTTAAATGGCCGTCGTTTTATTTGCTAGAGACTTACAGGGTACCTGAGATCTGCGCCTCTCTTGGCTTGCCTTTCTCATTCAATGTGTGTTTGATCACGAAACTGGGTGACAGCTATCTTTGACAGCTGCGTGACTCAACGCTCGAAGATCCTCCCACTTGGAGAGAAGAGGAAAAATCTGTGACATCAGCATGGCTTGAACATTGACATGGATACACTTTTGCATCTGAAGCTCATACAACCCATGTTTTCATACAAATTGCTAATGTAGTGTTCCTTTCATCCCATCAATAAATTGGAGATGAACAAATGTAGTTTTTTCTTAGGCTATTTCTCCTGCAATAGAGTTGGCCTGAGCAAATGCATTACCCAACATGATATAGTTCGAGGCTGATAAAATAATCATTACAACATATGTTGCATTTGTATTTGAATTGAGACTTGAGACAAATATATTAGCGTATTTCCCAGGTCAGGTTTTATCAGCTGCATTGTCTAGTTATCGCCATGCTGTTTTGTAATCTCAGTGTAGTATGACGCACGGGACGCGATATCATCTCGTTATTATTTTTGTGTCTGAATGGCAAGACCGCTTTTTACTCCTGGAAATCTAATTGTGCATAATCTACCGTAAAACCGCATACTGGTGAACGGATACTTTTAGTAGCCTGTGTTTTTCTGTATTTAGATGGCGGCAATAAACATCACAGTATGCGCAAAACAACGGCCCGCGTGTTGAAATATGGAATTACAGGAGGATTATGGAAGCTTGCTGTCAAATTGTGTTTGCATTGGTGCTATATAAGGCACTATTAGGGTTCATTTTGGAGTACGATTCAAGTACAGCCTATTCCTCGACTGCAAAATCACTATGCATATAGGCTACTGTTAATTTGCACATTTCATTTTACGCTTTAAAAACGATTTTGGTACATAAAGATCCAGTCATTTGTTTCCCATACACAATAGCCTATGTGACAAAAAAAAGAAATACAAAATGCAATCCAATTTTCAATGTCTCCATTTCAAGCTTTAGGGCTTAATTCTGCAATTTGTCGCCACCACGTGTTTAGGCTACTAAAACGCGTATGCGTCACAACTCCTGGTATCAGGGTGCACTCTACTGGACACATTGTGATAGGCCTAAAGCTTTTTGTTTTTAGAGTTTATCTTATTTTAATCACACTGATCAGACTAACAATTCTTACCAAACTTTTAAACAACAAAGTTGTTTAATTGAATCAATAACCCTACATCTTTAGACAAAAGTTGAAATGGAGAGAGTGAGAACCATGGGGAGACTATTTGTTGCCTCGAATGCTGTGTCTGTGTCGGATCTGTTGTGTTGTGGTCTGTGCACACACATACCAGGGTTAGTGATGTCAGCAATTCAGCCAGCCTTCTTGTAAATGTAGACTGGTTGGCTATTCGGTTATAGCCTGCAAGTCAAGGTCCAATCTGAATTTACGCAAACTAACTAAGAGATTCTGCCTGTACTGTGACAAGACGACAGACGGTCAAAAATGTGTTTAGTTGATTATTTATATAGCCTGTTGTCCCATTGGATGTATAAGAGATTACTGATGTTTTAAACTTTATTGCTGTTCGTTGTAGGCCAATGGGCCCGATAGTCCAAACGTGAGAACAAACAGCCTATAGTCAGTAAATGTGTTTCTTAATTTGAGTAGGAACTTAACTATGGGTTAAATCTATATGATTACATTTTAATTAATCATGTATTTCATTTTGGTCCGTAACAATGTGCATGATGTCGTTTTTGGCAAGCATTGCGCATTCCGTTACAACGACGCCGCCCTGACGTGGCTGTCTGGAGCAAGAGAAGATCTCAGTGTTCGGTGACACATCAAATCCTTCGCATTCTCTCTGAGGTAATTTACCCCTTTACCATGGTGTGCACATCTTCGGTCGTTAACCATGACGGAGCCTGAAGAAGAGAGCGTCCGGTTACACTTTTCGTGTCTAAATATAGGGGAAACTGCGGTGACGCAAAATGGCTAAACTGGGGTCCTCTGTATGACAACGGGAACAAGACTCGGGTCCATGGAAACGTTCTCTACAACTTTACTGTTATTGATGACAACGTTTATTTTTAGTGTGTGCTATCATCCTTCCGTAACTCTCCGGGCTCTAGCTTTAGGTATAAAGGACAGGCTTTCAAAATGCAGTTGTACAGCAGTGTGTTGACACACTACCCTGGATCCTCTCGAAAAGTTTCGAAAACGATCACAAGTGGTACTAACGATTTGACCACGACTGCAACGAACTCCTCTGCAACAGATAAACAGGAATTGATTGGTGAGCGAACGTCGACCAACGGACATCCAGAAGGAGAAACTAAGTCTGTTGCCAATATGTCTGCTTTTTCATGTTATGAAGCTGCTTCAATGAAGCCAGTTTACTTCACATCACATGCAGAAATAATCATTCGGCGGCCCGATGGAGTGGAGAGGTCTGTTCCTATTCATATTGTAAAAGAGTCCAGACGCAAACGGTCATCTCCAGACACCTTTGATGTGAGTCCGGGGCGTGATGTAAATAAGTTGGACAGGTCTACTGAACTTGCTGTGGACTTAATTGGTCACTTGAACAGAAGAGAGGAGCAATTTTTTGAATTTCCAGGGTTGATCGAAACCTCACTGATCGATTGCGGAAACGAGGAGCCGAGATACAGAAAATGTGAAGAAAGAATGGGACGGCTTATTGCGAATGATTTCGTCGTGAAAAGTGACATTTTCAATGCTGAAAACAAGCATAGCAAGGTCATGGCAACGGAGGCAGGACAAGATATCATAGATAAGCAAGGTGATGTGATCTGGGATCTGGACTCTCCATCAGCTGAGCACGTCTTTGAACTACGTGTCTCACGCGAGCCATCTCCCCAGAAACAGCCAGATGACATTGACGAAAAAGTGACAAGGTACTTGGCTGAAGTAGAAAAACAGAACAAATACCTCCAGGAGAAGCATAAGTACAGATTTCAGATCATCCCAGATGGCAACTGCCTGTACAGGGCTGTGTGTAAAGCAGCTTATGGAGATCAATCGATGCATAAGGACTTGAGAGAACAAACAATGCACCATATAGCCGACCACCTGGATGAGTTTAACCCCATTATTGAGGGTGATGTGGGAGAATTCCTCATTAAATCGGCACAGGAGGGAACATGGGCTGGTTATCCGGAGCTTTTGGCAATGAGTCAGATGCTTAACGTGAACATCCACCTGACGACTGGAGGTAGCTTGGAGAGCCCAACAGTGTCGACCATGGTGCATCATCTCGGTGAAGAAGATGCCTCTAAACCTGCGATATGGTTGAGTTGGCTCAGTAACGGCCACTACGACGTTCTTCTAGACAGATGTCTTCCCAACCCAGAATATGAAGACTGGTTCCGCCACTCACAAATACAAAGAAAACGGGACGAAGAGCTTGCAAAGTCAATGGCTGCCTCACTGTCTAAAATGTACATTGAGCAGAATGGACCCATGTAAACTACATGTGACATGTATTCTGCTGTAGGCCTGAGGCTATAGGCCCTTTATCAGGCACGTACCGGTTGCACTTTGATTCCGCGTGACTCCAACATTGCCTTAACTTATTTTTTGTAATGTGTTTTTAGACAAATTTGACAGAAGTGCAGAGCACACCTTGATATTTTGCTAATGGTCTAGACCAGACCAGATGGCTTTTAGAGCCTGCGTTTTCATATTGTAGCCTACTTTTCTTTTAATTTGGGGTGATTATTATTAATGTTCATGAGCTCTACGCACTTATTTATTTGTATCACAGATAATTAATACTATTTTCTATTAGTTGTAGGCCTATTTCTATGATTTTAGGCATGTTTTAAGTGCTTGATGCACAAATGACTAAATAGTTTTGAAATAAACATTTGACATTGCAGATACTGGCTATGGATTTTATTATAGCCTATGACAATGTAGACTTGCAATACATTCACAATACATCCTGATGTTGTTATTCTGCATCTACAAACTACTAAATGAAATGCTGTGATCCTACATAAGGAGGTCCAACACATGGACCTGGGAATATTTTGTTAAAGCTTAGTTACAGACATGTCAACATTTTGATTAAAATCACAGTCACGCACTGCTATTGATACAATAGGTTATTCCTCCGAAGTCTGATTAGGACTTTAATTAATGCTTCCGTATTTCATTTCCGTTCTGTAATTCACAGTGACTGTCCTGATAATGTCAGAGTTGCAAGTCTCTTTTTCTGCTAATTCCGTCTGCTTGTGTGTTTCACCGCACCAGTAGATGGCGTGTTAGATTCCAAAATCTTACTAGTAGCCTATTGAAAAATTGATGTTAACGAGCATACATCACTGTCAGTTGCCAAGACACAGGTGTAGGTAGGACCTTAAATTGCAAGTTACTCGACAGACAGCTGGAGGATTACATTATCACTAATCAACATCTAACTACTAATTAAAACATCTTATATTTGTAATATTAATACAAGTTACATCTTAAATCTATAGGATACGGTAAATCTGGTAAAGCTAACTCATAAAATAGTTATTTCCATACACAAGATCTAGGCTGTGTGGTAGGGGCTGTAATTTCGGTACTTAATTTGCCATAACGGTTATTCACAAATATTTTGAGATCCTCCTTTAGCTGTAATATGTGATGACGTAATTCTGCAGTTTTTGTGGTTTGGGGGGAAAAAGTTTGTAGGTTGAAACAACATCGCGTTGTAGTCCCATAGTTTGAGCCCCTCTACCTATATCTATAGATGGTCCAGCTAGAGCTACTCACTATGCGCGCACAGTAAGGTGAGCGTGGACGGAGAAACCGCAGTATTGGCGTCTCCTGCGACTGTCTCATAGTGAGGAGGAGAAAGACTTCAGTGACAGACCGTGGATTTGGATGCCAGCATAACCATTTCCGACTATCAGTAAACAGACAACCAGTACAAATAGCTCCATCTTCAGAAGTTGTTGGATACTTTGAAACAACTGCGACCGAAAGAACCACCGTGGTGCAGTCGTGTTCCCGACTTTACAGACATCGACAATGTCCGGACATCGGGTGCAGTTCGCAGACCTTCCCTCCAGTGACCACAAAGGAAGCCCCAAATTACATAGTAAGTATCTTAACATAAAAGCTTTTTTGAAGAGTCGCCTATTATTTTCTGTTGCTGTTGACTTTTTTAGCTTTTACACACTGACCTTGAGAAATCATTTCGTTTAGTTAATTTGCACTATTTTAATATCGATCAATGACATCTGCATACATGTTTGATAAGCTTAGACTGGTCTCGTCTATAGCATTTTAAACTGGTTCAACTGTCGATTAAAATTGATTTATTTGTGCCTAATGTTTGTCTTAATTGCGTGATCCGACTGTTCTGTCAGATTTTGTTGAGAAATTGGCTATACAAAAATTATTGATTTGATGTGATTGTCCCAAATCACTAACAGAGTGTTTTAGTGACTGTGTAGTCTTGATGCATGGGTAAATTATGGGTATATTTGGATAGCTGCTGTATATTATCATTTTAATCGGTGTCCAATGTGATGATGATTCCATTAATCACAAATTATTCCATGACTAACTACAGGGCTACTTACTGTTTTACAGCAATCTCTGCCTCTGTCTACAAGTCAATATATTTATAGTACAGGTCCATACGAATAGTCGTGGACACTTTTATGTTACTACTGGTGTCTGCCAAGTTAGTGCTCTTGTAGCACTCTTCTTTGTGCCGGTTTTTCTTTTTGCGAAAAATTGCATCTACTTCCTTTAAACTTTGAGTCTGTATTTGCAGCAGCTTAGTATGAGGCCCTGATGATGTGCTCGAATGTGGTCGTGCCAGATGGTGCCTGCAATGTCACACTACATGCGTCATGCTTTGTAGGCATGACTGGACTGTCATTGCGTGTGTGTGTGTGTGTGTGTGTGTGTGCGCACACGTGGATATTGTTGTGTACGTGTGTGCATGTGCGGATCCCTCACCTGTGACCCACTGTGTGTGAATCAGCACTGGGACTCAAGCCAGCTCCACATCTGATTTACTGTATATAGGGGTCAATCTACTTATCACACAGCCGTAGGTACCTCCTGATACATTCAACTCAAAGTGGCGGATGCCCTTGCAGTTTATTAGTAATCTGCCCAGCGCACTCCCATCCAGGGGCCCCTAGGCAAATTCAGAGGATGTGCTGAAGGAGGGAGTCTGTCACTCACAGGGCACCGTGAGGTTGAGGTGACACTCATCTTGTAACCTATCTTCATTTACTGGGTGCGTTGTTGCGCAACGCATCACTCAACTAGAGCGGAGATAGGAAGGCAACAGAGAGACAATTGCTAGACTGTGTCTGTTTGTGTGTGCGTGTGTCTGTTTGCGTGTGCCTGCTTGCACATGTGTGTGTCTGTGTGTGTCTGTGCATGCGTGTCTGTTTCGGTGTGCGTGCATGCGTGTCTGTTTCTGTCTGTGTGTGTGTGTGTGTTTCTGTGTGTGTCTTTTTCTGTGTATGTTTGTGTTGCAGAGTAGTGCAGTAAGAGAATGCCATGTTGTGATTTATACTTGCTTGTGATAGTTACAGCTGGACCTCCCCCCTGTGCTGCAGTGTGTGTTCACTGTGAGACGCGGGGCCCATTGCCACGGTGACAAGATGAGTGACAGGCCATGTGAGCCTGAGCCCAGTGGATGTCAGCCAGGTTCTTCAAATCCCTCTAGAGTAGACACACAGTCCTATTAGGTCGTTGAACCGGTATTTTTGTTTGTGTGTGTGTATTTGAGTGTACAAATGCGCCCTTTAAGCCCCAGTGGACAAAACTAGTTTCAGAAGGTGCATCGGTTTTCTCGGGCTTAACAGTATACAGGTAATAGTGAATTTTGAATTGTGTATTAGAAATCCTATGAAATATGAATATGCTTTTTTGGGTTCCAAAAACGCATTATAGAAATGTAGGTTCTGTGAGTCATGTCCAGAATGGGGCATTTGTTTGGTGGGCCGAAGGTTAAAAAGTGCTGAGTTCAGTGAGGGGTGATATTGCCAGTGCTTGGGTTGTTTACAGGCTTGGGGCAGGCGATGATAAAATGGCCTCTTCAGCAAAGCAGCTCCAGATATTGTGCACCCCCCTCCCCTGCCTCCTTCTCCAGACCCTTTTTCACCCGTTTGTCCCCATCCCCCTCTTCCTGTGGTCCAGTGCCAGGTGATGACAGTGTCGAGTTTCAAAATCCAACTCTCTTTCCTTCTCTCTCTTTCACCATAGTAGGATTAAGTCACAGCTGCTGAGCTTACTGGAGTCCAGGCCTGTCTCTCTCTCAAGAGTACCACAGCGAAGGCAAGAATATACATCTCTGATTCAGACAGGGGGATGTAATATCAGGTTACATAGTCTCTAGGCTTGGATCAGACGACACCTGGATCCCAGCAGGAGCCCAGGCTAATCTATGACTTCATCCAGTTTCATATACCAACATGTTAACCAATCATCTTTGAATTAAGCAAATTCATTTTGTATGAGTCTGACAAAGAGTTTTTGGCGTCAACTCTACTGAGACAAATGGGATAGAATAAACAAACCCAATGAGTCAAGCGGGTGTTTTATTGAAAGCAGTGTTCACAATATACTGGTCATATACTGTATGTGTTACGGACGTTTTATTGCCGTGGCCAATGGCCATTTATACTTCCTGTGCCATTGGAGGAATGTGGTGGTGGATTATGTAAACCTTTAACCAGAATCCTACAAGTGTTTGTTTGTTACTTTTATAGAAGCACTGCCATTGGCACATCCGGAATATCCATGCAATATTCTCCTAGTGACAAGGTCAAACCCTCACATGCACTTAAACACACTCGCACACACTTGCACACACTCATACACACTTGCACACACTCGCACACACTCTCACTGTGGCCTCCAAATAGTCGGCCAGGTCAAATCTGTTCAACATAATCACTTAACAGGTTGTGTTTGTCAGAATGTCCAGAGAGTAACTCTAAACATCGTAGCTCGCTATCTCACTTATGGGTCCCAAGGCGTTTATTCAGTGGACATGAAGAGTGCTGTGTGGGTGAAAATAATCACACTTTGTGCTTTTTTACTGCCTTAGGAATGCAGACTGTGTGTGTTCCATGTTTTAGTGTGTGTGTGTGTGTTTGCAATTGAGTATGTGTGTGTGTGGGGGGGGGGGTTGTCTCTGTCTCAGAATACTAAACTCCAGACACAACATTTACAACTCCCAAGTGTAACCCACGGGTGAGAATAGGTGAGAGTGACAACCTCACAAGAGCTCAATATCTAAACATAGCACGTGTAGTCCAGTCAGCGCCAGGCTTACAGCACCCGAAGCGTCCTGAACACTCTCTCCTTGGTGGTGCATGTGAGCGCGCTAATGGGGGGTGTGAAACAACCCGACCACATGGCCTGCCTGGCTGGCTGGTTTAAGGAGCAGGGCGCAAGACCCCACAATGGACGAGCACTTGGGATGATCCACCGCCCTTCTGGAAATAACCCAGACCCTCCAGAGATGCTAAACAGCTGTTTTCACATCAGATTTAAGGCTGCTCCCTCAAGAGCTCTTAAGTTACTCTGCGTGAAGCTATATGTTTTAAAGTGCCCTCCGTCGCCTCCTCCCCTCACGCCGAGGCTTGCTCTTGTTTTATCCGCTTGCACGAGGAGGGGCGACTGTCACAGATAACGTAATAACAACCTTGACTGCATGTCAAGCGCGGGTTTTAGTGCGTCAAATGCTTCAGCTGTTTTTATAAATGCAATAATACGTGCCACCTCTTTGCTCACAGCCTCTTTACTATATTTGTTTCAGTCACATACCCACGGCAGTCCCATTTTTTCTGTTGACATCATCTTTTTGTTGTATCCAATTATCCTATCATTACAAGTAGGTATGTTTATTTGGTTTACTTTTAATTGACCCACCTGCTGTGCATGCTTTGAAGTCCAGTGTGGCACCAAGTCTGTAGTGTGGGTGGTAGTTTGGATGTTAGTTCTGATGGGGGTCACTGGCAGGACTCACAAGGCAGCAGGACCAGGAACGTGTCTCTGTGCAGAGTGTGTGAACGAAATGACCGGCTTTGGGATGTCTCTAGAAATCAGTGGCAGCGGTCCTCTCTTGCTCTGATACATTCCTCATCTTCATGTTTCTGCTGTCTTCTCCATAACCTCTCTACTTCCTGATTTAGGAGAATTGGATCTCGCTCGTTATTTCCCCAGCACGGAGAAGATTTCTCTCCTGTCTGCCCGAAGCGACCTCACGCTAGAAATGTATTTGGTTGTGTTTCCCTCGCCTGTTGATGTTCATTTTTCATGACATTATGAAGTAGCAGGGTAACACCAAGCGCTTAGGCCATTCTGTTGACATTTAGCTAGATGGTGTGTTTATAACACACACAGACACATAGTTCTAGAAATGACTGGAGTTTAACCGCAGCAATGTGGAATCAAAATCAGTGCCTGACTGAATAAAAGGATGCAGCTGTGAGAAATTGATGTCACACGCTGAATGAAAAGTTAGGGTGTGACAGGATTTAATTATATAAACCACCCAAAATAATTTTGCCATAGCTTAAGCTGTTCATCAACAATTTAATGAAAGCACACATTACATGGCTATTTTAGTATACCCTTCCAGTTAATATGCTTGTTAGCACAGTACTGACGGATTAGGAAAATGGTAGTTTCATTTTTTAATAACTTCAAACCCCACCTCCTCCATCGTTAGTTCATATTCCATGGAAGCACCCTACAGCAAAAGAGTAAACTTCTTCCTGAGTACATCTGGCCAATCATGGTATCTTCCTCTGAAAACATCACCTCTGTCTTAGAGTGGATCTCTCTTGGATCAGATATAAATGACCCATCTTTCCACCTGTGCTCCATCTCTCCTCCTCCTCCTCCATCGGTGTGATAGGATGCTGATGGAATGTGAAGAGGAACCAGATGTTCCTCCGATTGCTGCAGCCGGCTCCTCCTCAGGGATTCCACATTCATGAAGTTCTGGAGGATGGTTTCTCTGGTCAACAATGAAAGAGTTCAAAAGAGTGATGTTAGTTTGAGCCGTATTTATTTGGTAGTTGCAGTGTTTGACTTTGTCTTTGAAAACTAGTAGTTTAAATACTCCTGAAGATTATGCAAATGAGCATGGCCAGTTCAAATACAAAGGTTCAGTGTATTTTTCAGAAGTTGAGTAATATGTATAAACTAGAGAGGGTACAATTTCTGGGGAAATTGTAGGGTGTGCTTGCTTGCGTCGGTTGCACAGGGGTCCGTTTTTTAATGACATTTTTACAACTGATATTTCTGTATATTTTATATAAAAATGCATAGGGCCTACTTATTATTTATAAAGATGACATAGATTTAAAAGCATATTTTTTTGCTGCTCATTTAGCCTACAACTCAAAATACGAGTGAAGTGTAGAATGAAATATGATATCTTCTCATTTCCCCTGCAAGAGGCAGCCTCATAGCTGAATCAAAACGAATACATTTGGGAGACCGGTGTAAAAATTGACCTAATCTCTATGACTTAAACGTCCTTTTAAGTTTTCCGTTCTCGTGATATTTTCAGGCATTTAGCCTAGCTACTCATATTGCATTCATTCATTAACCCCTTTGAAGATTATTCTACGACGTTACCGGCAGCAGAAGATGGAATCGCGATTCAAACAGTACCATCTGCTAACTGAAAATATGCCCCCAAAAACGTAAATAAGCTTGACATTTATTTAGTAGAAAATCGCTCATTCATAAAAAGCTCACTGGTAGCGATCATTGTCAGTAACAACGCAAAATGCGAGCCCTGTGTGGAGAAGCTGCCCTGGTAAATTGTACTACTGCTGCTCTGGATAAGAGCGTCTGCTAAATGACTAAATGTACTACAGTACAGTACTGTACTAGACTACTACTGTGTTCGTCTTGGTAGCGATTGCGTTGGTTGAATTCGATTTAACGTTCCGTTGTACGGTTTAGGCTGAAATTAATTATTTTCATGAACAGATTGACAAAGTTTAGGTTGTGGCAATGAAGTTCAGGTTAGTAGTCAGATAGTTTCACCTATTGAAAGACTTTTGATTTAAGTAAGGGGCCCGCCGAACATGTTCTGTCGCCGTTTGACTTCCTAAACAGCTGTGTACTGTACAGTACTAGATGTTTTTGTAGTGTCTCGCATAGGCTACAGCGTTGCAATAAGCAACACTGGTTTGAAACCACATAATTTCACCAACAAATCGTTTACTTGTAATGTAATGTCATAATAAATCCTACAACGAAAATGTATTTGTGAGGAATGTTTATTTTAACGATTGAAAACAGATGCATCATAGACCACTGTAGTATGTGTTGCCCGGGCAACAGAGGCTAATGTCATGATGCTAATGCTTCAGTGAAATAGTAGACTACCGTTTCCGAAAGTAGATGTGGGCCTACTTCCTTAATAATATCAGCTAATATTGTACATTACATTTCATAATTGTGTTTCACATCACAAAGTAAAAGGAGTAAATAGTTATCACCCTGGCCTCTTTGCTTGTGGCGTTCCTGCAGCTGCCTTGCAGTAAAGATATAGTTAGCCTAGCTATCCCCCAAGTTAACAGATGCGAAACGAATGTTCTGCTACAGGTAGTCACGCGTGTTTTCGTGACGTTAGTGACGTAATGACGTTAGTAACGTCAGTGACTGTGGCTAGCAAATTAGCCACCGTTAGCTTCACTTTTCACCACAAAAACGCAATTTCTACTTAAACCATGCAACGGAACGTAAATAAAAATACAACCAACGCAATCGCTACCAAGACGAACCTTTTGACACCGCCGTTGTGTATGTAGTCCAAATATTGACTGATCCTTAGGGGGGCGAAAATAAACAATAATAAATAATAAATATATATGTGAGAGAACAAAGGTTGTGCCCTTGCCGAAGGCAAAGCACACCCAAAAATAGTGCTAGAACACATGGCCTATCTACAGACATCAAACCACAAAATCAATCCCAGAATGGTCTGAAATGGTGGGTGTCATAATGGGTTTTAACTGGTTGATTTGATACGGGTAGCCCAAGGGGTCTAAAATTGCCACAAAATCTTGATTCCCTACCCCTATAGCAGTGCTCCTGAAATAATCCTCAGGATCATTTGGTGATTAGTGGGAATCTGACTTATTTCTGGTCATGTGTGACAGCATGTTTCTCTGTCTGCAACCTTTCCCCTCTAAAGCAGTAATGATCCGTAATTCCGGCCCTGATGGCACTCTTATTGAAAGGGGCTGGGGGAAGCACAATTGCTTTCTACTACACAGATGAGTACAATGTCCAATAGTCCCTCTTTTTAAGACACTGTTGAGGTCATGTTCAAGAAAGCATACGAAACATGTTGTCGGAGAGATGGCTAGTGTTCAGCTGTGTGTGTGTGTGAGTTAACTTGGCCAAACCTGATAAGTGTTATCTCAGTCAGTATTTAGTCTCATGCTGACTCCATTAAGTCTGTTATTTACCAAATTAAATTTCTAAATTATTCAGACAATCAGGATCACTGCTGGGGAGGATGAATACAAACACACACGCACAATATTATGTTGAATTACCTATCATTTTCCTCTGACATTGTGTTGTATTACCCCTCTAGGTAAAGACATGTTTGGGAAATGTAACTTGACATCAGACCAGTAGCAGTTCTGGAATGTTTGGGTGTGGTCTGTTACATCTAAGGATGGAAGTAGATGGGAAAGCATCCACTCCCAGTCAATAACCGCAAGCAGCTTCTGTCAGCTTGATAAATGTGAGGTTCATGAGGCAGGGTATGAGTGGGCGTGTACAAGTGAAACAAAAACTTGTGATTGGGCAGGACTATAACAGCACTTAGAGGGGTGTAGGGAGGAAGCAGAGTTTTCCAGAGAAAACGAAAACTGCTGAGAAGCAGTCTGGAGGTGTAGGCCTACTTCAGTAGTGCCAAACACTCACTTTTAATCAACTGTAAAAGGCACCTACAGATGTATGTGTGTGGTCAGTCTTGCTCACGCATCAGATTGTAATGAGCTCTCTTTAAAAGTACATTTCCTTTCCATTATGAATAAAACAATGAAAGCAAATGCAGTCAAAAGAGCAAAAACGCTCATTTAATCCACAAACTTCATCTTCAACTTGGTTAAAAAAGAGAAATCATTATGAGGCCAATGCACTAATCCAAATGTTAGTTTGTTTGGGCATAGCTGTCAGTTCAATTAATCCAATTGACTCCCAGCACTGTGCATATGCCAGAATGCCAAACACCCTTGGTTGGCAGACGAGCAGGCAGGCATTAAAAGCTGACACAAGCCTTGTTTCTAGCCAGGAACTTGATCTGAAGATGAAGGCTCATCACTTAAAGAGAAATGCCTAAAGAGTTCATCGGTAACACTTTATTAAAACCACTCTTTGAGATCACACACAGCAAGCCCAATGTCAAAAAAGGAGTACACTTTTGGCTAGGTCTGTTCATTTTCTCTGTGTATGTAATTCACTTTTTTTGTGGCTACCTTGTAGAAGTGCTTTGACATGTTTTCATACAGTATATCCATCTTTCTTATTTTTACATGTGCATACAATATAAAAGGTTTAAAGGCCTCAGAAGATGACCACCTTGTGACAAATGTAATACAAAGAAAGAAAACCCTGAACAGCATTTGTTTTAGTCCATGATCCTTAATGTAAAAGGGTGACCCAGATGATGAGTACTCTTCAAAGCTAGTTTTAAATCTAAGGTTGTGATGACAGGCACATGAGAACCATACGGCATTAGTTGTAGTAGTGCACACTCATTTACATTCCATAATACCTTTTAGTTCACACTCATTTATAGTCCGTTTTGTCATTTGCTTCAGTGACACCCAGTGAAATGGAAGAGCAGTTTTTATTCTGTTTACCATACAGTTTCAGCAGCTTGTTTCAGGGATGCAGGGTTGGCATAATTTTGCCAAATTTATGTAACAGTGAAGATCATCTCTCACGTCGATAGTGAAGCTTCCGGGTTTAGGGGAGGAGAGAGGCTTCATTAGCCCTCTTGGCCAGGTCATGGAGATTCTCTCTCTCTCTCTCTCTCTCTCTCTCTCTCTCTCTCTCTCTCTCTCTCTCTCTCTCTCTCTCTCTCTCTCTCTCTCTCTCTCTCTCTCTCTCTCTCTCTCTCTCTCTCTCTCTCTCTCTCGGGTCATAAGATGTTATTAGGGGTTCACAGCACTTTACCCAATCAATCATTTTCATAATGTTTGGTTTATATTCATGACAGCCGTTTATCTTGGGAAACTACTACTAGCTTAGCACAATGGCTGCAATATGTAAGATGGCACTACAGAGTGTTTACAGTGCTTTGTTAGCGTGATGAGTTATTGTCGGTAACTTGCTGTTTGGCATTCTGTGTCCATTCTTAGTTTTGTTTAATTATCTATTGTGAGGCTCTCAACCGCATGGTGAAATGACTTGGCCTCGCATGCTAGTTCTCAGAGACGATGATAAACAGATGGTGGTGGATGTGTGTGTGTGTAAGTGTGCAAATGAATATGTGTGTGTTTGCGCTGTGTGTGTATGTCTGCTGTGTGTATGTGTGTTATGCACCTTCCCCCAGAGGTTTGCAACTCACATTTTCGGGGTCAAGTCCCAACAGTGCCAAGATGAAATGAAATTATTTTCACGTGTGGCTGACCTGCTGTGTCCGTGATAGAAGTAACCCCCTTTATCTCTCTGTGGTATGGTGAGCTGGAGTCACTCAGCTGTTTGGACAACCTGTGTTTCTAAAGTCATTTCCTGTTGAAATGACTAATGGAAGGCAATTATATGAGTTTCTCTGTGTGTGTGTGTGTGTGTGTGTGTGTGTGTGTGTGTGTGTGTGTGTGTGTGTGTGTGTGTGTGAGAGAGAGAGAGAGAGCCCTAGTTACTGATAGTTACTTAATCAGGTGATTTAGAGCGGAGAGGAGAGGAAGAGAGTGGAGAGGAGGAGAGGAAGAGAACTAATAAAGGAGAGAGGAGAGCAGGTGAGAGGTTCTTTGTGATTTGACTCCGGCAGGAGAGCTCTAAACACGAAGCTCTTCTTTTCAACACCTGCATATTGCTGAAGTGAAGTTCTGTCAAACTTTTCACAACCCTTCCTGACCTCAAACAGACCTTCTCCGGAGTCTCTGTGGAGAGACTTGACGCTAAACAGCACTAGACTTGAAATGCTTGCAGGGATTGGGTGGCTGCCTTATCGCCTGATAGAAGTTTTGGGGTCTACTCTTTCATGTTCCCTGTAGTTCTCAATGAGGACCACACTGGGGTGTTTGACCAACGTCAATTCCCTCCCTCCCTCCCTCCCTCCCTCCCTCCCTCCCTGCCTGCCTGCCTGCCTGCCTGCCTGCCTGCCTCCCTCCCTCCCTCCCTCCCTCCCTCCCTCTCTCTCTCTCTCTCTCTCTCTCTCTCTCTCTCTCTCACTTTTCAAATGTCCTCTCTATCCCCCTCTAAATCAGGAAGGGTGCCCAAGGTTTCATTCTCTGAACATAGAGGCTTTCACAAGCTCCTTTGGGTGTGTGTGTGTGTGTGTGTGTGTGCATGAAGGACATGACACAGAAACACACAGGAGCCTGGTGGGAGAGAGGAGCACCAGGGGAAACACAGCAACATGTGTGTACACACACTTATGACACCTCAAGGACTTAGACAGTGTGTGTGTGTGGGGGGGGGGGGGGGTCAGGATGGGGAAGTGGAGACCCTTTGAACTTTAACCCCTGTTGAAAATTGAAATACAATGAAATCCATGTGTAAAGGTGGCCTTAGTCGAGCCTGCTTGTGCTTCACTCTTCTGTCCGTGGACCGGGGGCTTGTTTTGGTGCCAAGGTCATTTCTATGATGTCACTTCCTCTCCCTGGCTTTAGAGTGGACCTCTTCTATGAGGTGAGGCGCCACGGAAGCCACAGGAAGTGGTTTCCTCCTCTCAGCGGGGATTGTGGATCACTGGCAGTCAGAGCAGCAAGGGTGGTTGATGGCTCAACAACCCCTCAGGAGTGTGATAGAGCAGACTACAGAGCAGACTACAGAGCAGTCTACAGAGCAGACTACAGAGCAGACTACAGAGCAGTCTACAGAGCAGACTACAGAGCAGACTACAGAGCAGTCTACAGAGCAGACTACAGAGCAGACTACAGAGCATTCTACAGAGCAGTCTACAGAGCAGACTACAGAGCAGACTATGGGTTGTCTATATGTCTCTTTTCTTTCTTTCCCACTCCCTCCCTCTCTCTTTCCTCCCCCCCCCCCCCCTTTCTCAAGTTGGTTAGTGTCCCCGAGGGTCATTTCTATCTGTGATGCTTGTGCCTGTCATATTTTCTCAGCGATGACATGCATGCTGTCCATCCAGTGTGCCTGTAAGAGGAAAGGGCTCATTAGTTCATTGGCTAATGGAAGGGATGGGGGGGGGATTAAGTAAACCCAGATCATTTACGCCTCCCCATCCCCCCGCAGGTCGTGCCCAGCTCTGAGGATCGCTCCATGCCCACAGCCAAGCCTGCCGACACACGCCCATCTCTGCTCTTCTAATGACAAGGGCCATTTCACAGAGCTCTAATAGCCTTTTGGCTTGTGCTGTAATATGAATTCTTCCACCAAACCTATTTCTGACTTTTAGCACTGTTCCTCGGCTCTTTCTGTCCTCCTGGCAAGTGTTCTCTTTCTGTCCCTCTCCCTCCCTTCCTCTCTCTCTCTCTCTCTCTCTCTCTCTCTCTCTCTCTATCTCTCTCTCTCTTTGTCCCTTTCCCTCTCTCTTTCTCTCAGTGTGAGTGTGTGTGTGTGTGTGTGATAGCTCAGAAGGTTTATCTCGTGTGCTGTGCGTGGCCCATGCCCTGGCGCAACAGTGTTGCCGGTTCAGCAGATCCGGCCTGCTGACGGCAGGAGTGTGGAATGCTGCGATGGAGTGTGTGTGTGTGTGTGTGTGTGTGTGTGTGCGTGCGTGCGTGTTTCATCTCCTTTACATACAAGAATGGTGACATTCCAGATCCATGACAGCGTAGATGCTGATGCTGCCTGTCCTGCTTGATTTAGGTTACACGTCCCTGAACTGGCCTGTGGGATCCACTGTCTTGGTAACCCACCGGACGCACTGTACACTGAGACTCAACCTGGGCTCTCTCTCTCTCTCTCTCTCTCTCTCTCTCTCTCTCTCTCTCTCTCTCTCTCTCTCTCTCTCTCTCTCTCTCTCTCTCTCTCTCTCTCTCTCTCTCTCTCTCTCTCTCTCTCTCTCTCTCTCTCTCTCTCTCTCTCTCTCTCTCTCTCTCTCTGTCTGTCTGTCTGTCTGTCTCTGTCTCTCTCTCTCTCTGTGTCTCTCTATCTGTCTCTCTCTCTTTGTCGCTTTTCCTTCGTTTCTCTTTTGCTCTCTTTTTGGTCTCTTTCACGCAAAAGTGCACTCGCGCACACTCAAACGCACACACACTCCATAGCAGTGTCATTTTCAGCCTGTCTGAGCAGATGATACCGTTATCCCCACGAGTTAAGGCCAAGGGCCTTAAACAGGCAACCATTATCCATTTCATATCTCATTTTTGAGGGTTAGGCAAAGTCTTCCATGCAACACAAGGAGGCCGAGGCTCACCTAGGCATGAACGCAGGGAATGAATAAATGCCTTCTCTTAATGAAGATCTATGGAGAGTCCCGCACGGTCGGTCAGCCATCCAGCTCTATCTCCTTGGCCCAGCTCTCTCTGCGCTCTAAAGTTGGACGGATTATAACAGGCCCCAGGTCATCATCGCTGGGAATGAACTCTGCCGAGGGCTGTGCCCAGTCTACACATCTCAGGGGCAGGGGCAGAATCAGGCCTGGTGAAAAAATAAAAAAAAGAATCTTCTTGTCTTAGCTCCAAAGGAATCTTTTTATGCACACTCTTAATTGGGGGTATTAGTGGATATACTGTACCGTTGCAACAGTGAACTGTAGACCATATGGTCCAACCATTTCAATCAGAACCATTGCAGTGGTATTTAGTGGTGTATTATCACTGGAAGTTGCTGTGTTTTCCCAATATTATCTTTAAAGGGCTTAATGTTATGTCAATTTCAGAGGCGTATTATTTTGGCGGGTCAAATGCATCTTAGCACGCACTTGGGCAAGGTATGGTCTTTCATGACATCATTTTCTAAATGCGCGCACACACACTGCCAGAGATACACTTCATGACAGCAACTTAATTGTGTTACAGGCTACAAGTGAAACATGGCTGTTTGGAGCTACGATACTATAAAGTGTTGGAAGATTCTACACAGTAATCTGTAATACAGAGCAAGTTTGAATGCTGCCCCCACCTGGTGACATGGGGCAACAGTCACTATGGTTTTCTAGACACATAGGCCTAGTTTCCCAGACATGGATTAAGCCTATTCCTAAATTAACAGAAAAATTCTATGAAGATCTGCATTGAAAAGGTTTTTAGTTTCAGACTTGGCTTAATCCATGTCTGGGAAACTGGGCTATATTGTCAAACTTTCTTTGAGTTGTGCAATGATCAGTGAAATCAGATCAAATGACAATTGTATGTATTTGATCGCTGAAATTAAATCAAGGAATTGGGCCGTGGAAAGGCAGCGATGATGTAGATAGGGACAGGGGACTTTTAGTGATACCAGACCACGCAGACTACACTGCCTTTGTTCTGTAGTAGCTCACTCATTCCTCTCCTCCATGTGACACAAGCTTCTCCTCAAAACACTTACTGTGTGCGTGAGTGTGCGTGTGTGTGTGTGTGCGTGTCTAAAATAATGTCTGAGTCACAAGTGAAAAGGTTACACCACTCTCCCAGGCTTTTCACATGACTCTCACAACAGGAGCTCACAGCTTTTCTGGTCAGTGTCGTAAGGGATACGGGGGGTGACCATCAAATGTCCTCACCAGCACTTGAACCTCATGACTCATTAAAGAGTCATCTTTTACCATATCCTCAAGTTCATCTTCAGGCTGTATGTTGATGCCAGACAGGTCACGATGCCAAAGCCACAATAACGAAAGTAGAAAGTGTGTGTGGTTGTGTTTATCTGTGTATGATTGTGTGTGTGTTTTCTCAAGACACACACGCAGACACACAGAGACACACAGACTCATAGCAAAATTCACAAAAAAACAAATCTCCTTGATGTGGCACCGTAATAGAATATCATTCAGTGAACATCTGAATATATTAGTGTCTGATGTGTTTACCAGCCACATCTGAGAGAGACTTCTCATTCTTGGGCATGCGTTTTCTTGTGTATGAATATTTTAGGCTTAGTTTTTTGCCACAATGAATCAAAAGAACAAGACGAGGATCGAGGATCAAAATTTGTGATCAAAATTACTGATGTTACTCGACAATATAATTGTCCTACTGCTTATTTTGTTGTTACCTCAAATGGCTTTGTGATACCCACTGAGCCGTAGTGCTAGTTCTAGCATGTTTGACAGCTTGATTTGTAGAATTTTTGGCATTTTCTGTATGTATTTCAATGGAACACATGAACCTATACTCATTTTGTTCAGAGAATACAATGTATTGCTTCCTACGATGTTTGTTAATGCCATTACATTAAGTCAGAATGTCTAATATTGTGTTTTAGAACATCGTTTTCTTCCTTTTCTTCACGAAAAGCACCTACATTCATTAAAACAGCCTTTCAGGATCTATTGATTATCAGATTGTGAGAAATGATCTAGTGGGCCAGCCAACAGTGTAATAGATTGAATTTATAATTTCCAAAACAAATTGGAATTAGAGCATAAATCCACTGAAAGTGGTGTAAGGACCCATTTCAGTATCGAAAACACCAGAACCTGCAGAGAGACGCAGGTTAATGCCATGCAGTCATTTCTTCTCTCCTCTGCAGATAACTAGCAAGGAGTGTTTTATTTAGAACCCAAAGGTTTAGGGCCGATCTCTTATGGGAATATCACACCGGCCTGCACCGGTGCCCTAGGACTTAGGGCATGGGGAGTCCAGTGGCCAGAGGAGCACCAGCCTTCACAGAGCAGGAGTGAGCCATTAGGCCACAGGGGGGCCCCAGAGACAGACCATAGGAATAAGAAGGGGGGGTTGCTCCATAACATTTTACACACTACTAATGTAGAATAGTGCACACTAGTACTGTTGCACTGTGCACACTACCCCCTACTTATGTAGCACAATACAGACTACTACTGTAGCGTAGTATACACTACTACTATCGCATCATCTCAAATAAAACAAAAGTACTGCTCTTACAACTGCATTCTTCGAATGTTATTCACCTGTGCATCACCTGAACCATATGACCCATAGAGTACCAGTGTATGACCTCTAGTGGACCAGATGACTTGTCGAAGACCAATTAATTACGGCTTAAATTTTTTTCTATTAGCATAGACTTGCCTAGCAAAGCCTCAGGCTCGTCTTAGCCTGGCTTTGCCTGAAGCCTAACCCTAGATGGAATCCTTTGGCTCCATAGGGGGAAGACCACTTAATTACACAAATACCACAGAGGCACTCAGACCCGACAGCATTACCTTAACAATGCTGTTCCTCCTCCCTAAACACTTGCAGCCCCATGCCTCCACCAAGTCAATGAGTAACTTCCAACATCCTCTCGTCCTTGTCGTAGCCTAGCAACAGCCAAAAACACACAAAAGGGGATTTTACCCATGTAAATGGGATGTCTAGTCATTTTCGTGTCAGATTGAATGACTAAGTGCACAGGTAAACTCACGCAGGTATGTAAACACACTGGCTCACGAGATAATTTGATCCAACTTGCTTTCAAGAGATTGTGGGTTGAAACTTTCACATGCTTTTCCATCTTGCATTCAGATCAAATTTTGTGTGTGTGTGTGTGTGTGTATGCTGTGTTATCCGGGGCTTTGAACGTAGGCCTGTCTTTAAAGGCTGCTGTGCAAAGTACAGTACAATCAAGACTGGCTTAGAGGCTGGCTGACGCTTGGCGGCATCCCAGCCGCACTGTGTTATTACAGGATTCTCATGTGCTTAAAGTGTACGTGCACACGCACGCACACACACGCACACACACGCACACACACACATGCACACACACACACATAGAAAATAAAGAAAAACACGTTAAAAAGGAGGAGGCAAAATGCAATATTTAATGTCCATTTTTACCTCCTTGTTTAGAATCGCCATGGGCCTTGGTTTACTGTAGACTACATGCTCTGTGTGTGTCATCAGGGAATGGGTATTTGTGTTCTCATTTGGTGTGTGTGTGTGTGTGTGTATACGAGCATCACTTCATTCGGCAAACATAGCAGAGCTTAGCTGGAGGCCTGGCACAGACAGTTTTGTTCACATCCTCTTCCTTCATTGTAAAACTTGAGTTCTGAAGCATAATCTGACATCCCTCCACAATTAATCCTGTTTATTCACATGACAATATCAGTGTGTGTGTGCACGCACGCTTGTGTGTACACAGACCACACTCAAGTGTGTGTGCGTGTGTATGTGTGCACGTGGATAGGCGCACACACACACACCTTCTCATATATGAAGCTTAAGAATAACAATGGGACAGCCCAGAGGTTCTTAAGCAGGAGCTCTAGGTAAGGGACCTGTCCAGGGCTGAATATAGGCCAAGCAGCTTTAGTCCCACTGTGAGACCCCCCCTCCTATGTGTTGATATGATTATGTCCTATCTATCATCTATCAGATGATTGATGTCGCTCTGCCTGTCCAGATGGCTTACTAGTCTATTAGTCTGGAGCCATTATCCGATTTGGGTTGTGGGTGTTCAAAACACATGACGGCCGAGTCGGATCTTGCCCAGAGCAAATAAACCATCCAGTTTTCCCCTCCAATGACATGCAAACGTATATACACTGATAATGTACTGTGCTTTTCCCTAATGGTACAGCCCAGATTCGGTGTAAGCCGGTATTCCAAAAGGATTTTTCGTCTGGTGGTGCGGTCCGTGTGGATAGCTGCTCATTTCTCTCCTGGTGTGTTGTCTGTTTGCGTTGATCCTTTTCTATCTATCTACACGCGATCCCAGAGCCGGCATCACACACGTGTATCACAGCACACACACACACTGTCCAAGCAGTTGGAAAGGTTGTGCATTGGTTATTTAGTTTGTCTTCATGTCACGTGTCGGTTTGTTTGGCGTGGCAGAGTTATGGTCCCAGTTGCTCGTCCGGTTGGTTTTGAAACTTTTGTACTTTGAGTGATTGTGTGTCACCTGTAAGTGGAAAATTACAAAAACGATTAAAACAGTAAGAAAATAAGGTTATAATAGTTTCACTGTATATATAAAGTAGAATTTGCTGTCTTTTCATTCTTTTCTGGTTTTCTTGTAATTGGTTGTTTTCTTGTTCAATCTTGCTTCTATGTAGAGAAGTGTACTAGTGTGTGTGAGAGAGAGTTTCTGTACATGTGCATTTTTGTCTGTAGGAGTGCAGATAATTCTTATTAGACACACCGATAAGAGGAAAACTCCATTTCAAGGAGGTGGAGTCAGTGAAAATATATCTAGAGCTAGACTTTTCAACAGAGCTTCAATATTTCCCTTTCCCTTTATCCTCTCTCTCTCTCTCTCTCTCTCTCTCTCTCTCTCTCTCTCTCTCTCTCTCTCTCTCTCTCTCTCTCTCTCTCTCTCTCTCTCTCTCTCTCTCTCTCTCTCTCTCTCTCTGTCTCTCTCTCTCTCTCTGCCCCCTTTAATACTCCTTCTTTATTTATATATTTTTCTTCTTCCACACCCATGAAACAGTGTGGTTACCAACAAGACACACACACTCAGGCTCTGAGAAGCATGCTGTAATCCTCTCCTCTGTGCTTTTTAATTCTTTGTAAATTCCTCCGTTGTGGGGGTCATCGCTTGTGTGTGCGGGCACACATTCCTGTTTGTGTTAAGGTACGCAACTGAGCATGTGTGAGAAAGTGTGTGTTTTCCCAGTTACCACCGGCTGTGCACAGCGGTCTTATCACATGCGCAAGGGCTAAGACCGGCGTTGCTTTAGAGCAGAGCGACGGAGGGAAGGAGAGAGAGAAGGACGGAGCGAAAGAGGGGAGCGTGAATTTGTGGCAAACCGAGAGCGACAGAGTGGAACACGAATCTGTATGACCGGGGGATGACGTGAAAAGACACACACACTCTCTTACACATCTGGAACAGCTTCACCAGCTGCACCTGAGGAGGAAGGATCACTTTCTTTCTCGCTCTCCCTCATGCACTTTCCCCCCCCCCCTCTCTTTTGACTGACTCCCTCTCTCCTGCATTCTCTCTCGCCCGCTCTCATCTCACTCTTTTCATCAGTGCTTTCCAGCACATCGGAACAGTTCCTGACACGGCATCGGCGCACCGCTCAGGAGAGACAAAGCCGACGGGAAGCTAAAAAGAGGACGGAGAGGACGAGGAAGACAACAAGAGCGAGGACAATCTGAGGAGAGAGGAGAAGAACTGCTCCCTCAGACTTCGGAGTGTCCACGCCGTCTCAGAGCAAAGGGGAAGAAGTGAGGGAGCATGGAGGATGACAGAAGACGAGGAGTGGGAGGGAGGGAATGAGAGAGAGCGCGCATGAGGGAGGGGGTTGGAGAGCTGGAATGCGCTGAAGACCCAGCTGACTGTTTGCGTTTGGTCCGCCACCTCCTGCCGCTCCACAGGTTTGAGCACACAAACACACACCCATCCACACACACACACACACACACACACACCCACACTCACACACACAAACTGTTTGCTTTGGAGGATGAGCCCAAGAGGCCAAGCCAGGAGAAGGAGAGAACACCTTCCAAGGAACTGTTGACTCTTTCCACCTCCCCTCCTGCTACTCCTCCTCCTCCACCCCCTCTCCCCCCCGCACCCCCACCCCCTGCCTTCCCAAACGTTCCCTCCCCCAGCCCCCGCTACACCCACCTCCACCGCCCCCTTGAGACTACCTGCTCCAGTCACAGCTCGTCTGCTGGGGAAGAGACACCTTTTCACACATACACACACACTCACGCCACAAAGACGTGAGGAGACCTGGATCATTCGGGCTTTTCTTCAGCAGCCGGTGGCAGAGACAGACTCAAAAAGACAGACAGAGAGAGAGAGAGCAAAAGGGAGAGAGTTTGAACCAGGCGGATCCAGCCTCTTCCACCAGGGGAACCAGGATGTCTAAAGCCTCCAGGCTGGCCAGACCCTCCTCATCCGGGACCAGCTCCAAGCTGCCCTCCCCCAGGAAGGAGAGCCCCGCTGGGGGTGGCGGGGTGGTTGTGGCAGCAGGCAGAGCCCGGGTGGTGAGTGTGGGGGAGAAGCTGATGAGGGCGGGCAGTGACGGCGGCGGCGGGGGGGGCGGGACCAGGCTGAAGGCCCCGGCGTCCGCTTCACCGGCTACTTCTGCCTCGCCGGCACCACAGGAAAAACGCCAGACCCAGAACCAGAACCAGAACCAGACCCAGAACCAGACCCAGGGGATGGATGTTCTGCCCCCCAGGAGCAGGATCAGTCCACCTAAAGCTTCGGCTCACACACAGGCACCAATGCACAGTAAGTGGTGGACCATCGTCTGACAGCACGCACACATTCACACTTGAACACATCACTTGTCAGCAGCAGTCGTCAGAATTACTGTTGTGTAAAGCTTAGTAGTTGTTACTCTTGAATATTCGTACGGATGTAGCGACCTGTGTTCGCTACATGTGCGCTTGTGACTCATCTGGTGGCTTCTAAGGTCTTTGTCAGTCAAACCGGCCATGTTTGTTTTACTTTGGAGTTATTCCGACTCCCTCGTGGGTGTCACTGCTTTGTTGCTTCGAAAAAACCAAGCACACCACCTAACAACAGTATGAATGACCCAAGACAGGGTCCTCCTCATCTCCAAGCCAGGGTGGTTTGACCCCGTCCTCCTCATCTTATCAGGTCATCTTCTCACTTCCTGTCTGCCCATCGTCGACTGGTTGTTTTCGTATAAAGGGGGATTAGACAGTCCCCTCCAGGCGGTGTGGTTATCAGGGATTCTGATGCATTGTGTTCAGGCCTGGAGTGCATCGTCTTATCTGGGATCTTCTTCCTGCCCTTGGGGGCCCGGTCTAGGAGAGCAGGGGTTGGGGGAGAGAGGGAGGGAGGGTTGGCCATGATAGGCTGGTGTAAGTCACGCTGTTTAGACGGCCACTGTCTCAGTGGGTTTGCAGATGAGGGCAAAAGGGGAAGGGGGCCCTGGGGAAGGGTCTTATCACCCCCACCCTTCTCTCCCGCCAACACATTCCCTACTCTGCATGGGGAATTTAAACCACCGAACCGTGGATCTAACCAAGAGATAATAAGCAACACTCGAGTGCAAAATTGACCTGAAATGTCGTATCTCCGTTCAACTGTTTCAAAGTTAGGGAAAGTTAAATCCTGGCATGAGCAGATGAATATTTCATGAATTCAGTTGTGTTGTGAGCGCACCAGGTAATGAGATAGAGGCTTGTGAAACTCAGGTAAACACGGCTGCTTGGCTTAGATTGACACATGGCGCGGCCGGCATGCTTAAACCCTCCCACCAATGAGCTGTCAATCACAGTGTTTACCATCAATCACTCTGACTTGTCAATCCGGGACTGTCTTTCTCATTCGGTCTTGAGAGTGAGAGGGCTTGGCCAACTACTACGTCCGATTTTCAGGCAGTCCAGGGGGGAAGGAGGGAGCGACCAGAGGGATGCGGGGGAGTGTTTGGGTGTGGGGGGGGTTGGGGTGTGTGCTGGGGCGGGGGGGGGGGGGGGGGGGGGTGTTGTGGGTTCAGTGTGTGAGAGTCAGGCACAAGGGTGACAGAAGGAGGTCAGGAATGTGAGCAGAGCATGCTGGGAAGACCAGGTCTGGAGTCCCTGTATTGTGGAGACTGTGTGTGTGTGTGTGTGTGCTTGTGTGTGCTTGTGTGTGTGTGTGTCTCTCTCTCCACTAACTGAAGCCTATGTTTAAAATGGGCAGGTCTGCACTAGAAAAACCAGATGTCCTAATCAGAGCTTCCACCATTCTTGTCCCCTCTCTTCTCCTCTCCTCGCTATACAAACACAGAAGTGGCCAAAACTTCTGCCTCTCTTTCCCTCTCCTTCTTCACCATCTTCACGATTTATTTTCAAGTAGGACTTTTTCATTCTCTCTCTGTCTCTCGTACTTTCTCTTCACATCGTTCTCACTCCCTCTTTCACCCTCTACATCATTCTCCCTCTCTACCTCCCTCTCTCAGTTTCTGCAGTGCCACTCAAATTCAAAACTCCCTACAGAAGAATTACTGAAACATGCCACCACCCCCACACTCACTTTCTTTCACAAAACTTTCAAACGGAATGTATGATCTGTGTGTTGTTTCAGAAGAGCTTTTGGAATCTGCAATGTTATATTGTGTGTGTGTGTGTATTCTGTCTTACAAGTGTGTGTGTGTGTGTGTGTGTGGGGGGGGTGTGTGTGTGTGTGTGTGTGTGTGTGTGTGTGTGTGTGTGTGTGTGTGTGTGTGTGTGTGTGTGTGTGTGTGTGTAGGCAATTCTTCCTGCGTTTTCTTCAGAGGGCAGTGTTTTAAAAGCTACATATGCTGAAAAACTCAGTATTCCATTGGTTGAGCTCATTTTAAGGATATTTCTTGTTTGTCGAGTGAAAGTCATTCATTGTCCTGCTAAAGTCATATTCAAATAACACTAGATATTGTACAATACATTACCGCACAATGAAACACAATTTCTAGATTAATTGTTGTCACTTTAAGCTTGGTGCAAAATGTTAAAGTGTATGGTGAATATGAATGTCTGATTTGATGGATCATTGAGTCAGCACTAGCCAGCACTAGTCACAGGACCAGGACAGGACCTGACACAGACACAGAAACAGACACAGACGCTACGACATGCTGACGAGTGTCTCTCTGGTAGAAGATGAGTGTCTGTGACAGGTGACATTTTTCAGTACTTGTGATCTGACAGGATCTGCAACAGACATGTTCTTGGACCAAGTCATAATCCCAGAATTGTTTTTTGTTTTTTTTATGTTTGGAAATGTATCACAAATTATGTTGAATGTCGGGATCTTACCCCATTCACTGCCTTCCAATGTATAGTTCCATACATAGATCTGAAACCTTGGAGGGAAACGGGATTATAGCTTCAATACTTTTTAAACTTTATTGGGAATTGAGACACAAACTACTCCACTGTGGTTAAAACAACACTACTATGGACTAACTCTTTTCTCCTGTTCAGCCATCTGAAAATAGCAAGAAAGAACTTTGAATGTTAAGTGAACTACTCCTTGAAATACCCCTCTCTGGAGAGCAGAGAATCAGAGGGCAATGGAGCCTATGAGGCTAAGCTGTCCCCTATTGAAACCAACATCTGGCAGCTAAACCTCTGAAAGAGCCCATCACTGATAAGGAGACTTGAGAGAATAATCTATTATCAACTATCCGCTACAGTATCTCTGTCTCCCTTTTCTCCCCCTATCTCAAACTGTTTATATCATTCCCCATCTGGCCAAGTGCTTTCTTGGATCTTTTGCCCCGTCATGCCCAGAGATGTTCTCATGGTGACCTCCTGACCGGTCAAGCAGAGGTCCCCTGTAGATGCGGCACAACACAGGATCTGAAATTGAGTGCCGAGTCATGGAGGCCCTAAGTTTCCAGCCAGTTGTCTGATAAGTTGTTGTTACTCATCCAGCATCAGAGTGAGCAGTCCTCTCTTTGTTATCATCTTGTCTCGTATGACACGCAGACAGCTGTTGAATGTGGGGGATTTGTCTGGACATGAATGGGAGGGGATTTGTTACCATTTCCCGTGAAGTATCTATCTTCAACTATGAGCACCACTTTTAGAATTTGTTTGTGTGAGTGTGTGTGAGAGAGAGAGAGAGAGGCAGAGAGAGAGAGAGGCAGAAAGAGAGAGAGAGGCAGAGAGAGAGAGAGAGAGAGAGAGAGAGAGAGAGAGAGAGAGAGTGACAGTGAACTTGCCCGCAGTAGAAGGGGTGTGAGTAAGATGGTCTTTGACAGCAAGTGTAATGAAAGGTTCAAGTGAACACCATCCATTTGCGTAGTTGTGTTTACTTGGAATTTAAGCATGTGTGTGTGTGTGTGTTTCATAGAGGGACTTGAAGGGCAGGCCTTGACCTGTTTTTAGTCTACGGGTTTTTGTTTTTCAGAAGCTCTCGACAGTGTTTGAAAGTCTTGTTTTGCTACAGTAATAGAGTTAACACGTCAATTCTGGCAGATGGCAAAGTTGGCAGATGAGGCGTGCCAGAGGAGATGCCATGACACTTAACACCAGACTGTGTTCGAAAAAGATATGTGAAAGCACACATACGTAATCTCCGAATTTGCAGCGTTTGACTGGTTAATGTTGCAAAAAAAGATTTATTGGGAATTAAACACTAGTTTGAGGCTGTAACCTCAATCTACTAGAATGAATCACAGGGGTAAAAAAAAATTTTCTAAAAGAAATCTGATTTCCACAAGTATTTGAACAATCAAGTTCAGCCAGACTGTTTATGCTTTCAAAACAGATACTTCAAATAAACCACAAAAATGCAACGTCATTAACTTTCTCTACTCGTGCACTGTTTTGACTTCAGAATGTATTTAGTTGAGTCTGAAGTCATCCTATCAACATTGTAACAGCTTAAGCATATTTTACACTGAGGTCAGCCAAAGGAGAATTGCAAACACAGTGGGTCACAGACAATAGCAGCTAATGAAAAAAGCCTGCTTGCTCTTGCCTATACTATAGATATTGGGGGTACATTGCCGAATATGGGAAGGCTTTGAACAGATGGAGAAACTGATTGAAAGACATCAGCCTCAAATGGTGAGGCAAGTTCAGCTAATCACGCCTCAGATGTTGAAATGTGTGAAAGTTACTCTCCTTTCCCCCCCAACCAACTCACAACTCCTACACTACTTTTAACCCAGGAACTCATCGCCATGGCAGCAGTGGCCAACCATGTCTCCTAGGTATGCGGCTTGGCAGCTCACCTTTGTGTTCTCAGGGATCTTACACCTGGTTAGGTGTGAGGTCTTCTGAGTCAAAGTCAGCGTTAGTGTGGGTTCAGATCCACAGTGTTAACACAAAGGTCTTTCATGTTCCACGGTGACTGGACCCACGTCATCCACTTAGTTCAAACACACCGGACTCAGGTTACAGAGTTAGAACAAAAAGGTATTGAGCCTGTGAATAACTTGTGTGGATCGCCTTGTTTGGTCTAGTGTGTGTAATTTTTTTTGCAGGTTATGGATTATGGCTTCATCCTGACCTTCCAGCTTTAGTTACCTCAGGATTAAGTGTGATATATACGTATTTTCGGGACGCTAACCTGGGTGCAACCCCCCCCCCCGCCAACCACAACACGGAGATATGACTTGTCGCGGTTGGCGCTGTCTACTGGTAGTGCTTTGAAACTTTAGGATAGCGGAAGGGTTTATTTAATTTGATGCACTTGGGAAATTGACGCCCCCCTATTCATGCCGCCGCGGGCGGCTGCCCGTTTCGCCCGTGCCTTAAACCGCTACTGGCTAGCCATCATTGTAGTTTCTTTCACCTTTCACTAACTTGCTACTATCTAAGATCTCTGTTACCTCCCCAGCTAATTATTTAAGCTTGTAACATCTCACTCCAGACGTGTTGTCACACCACTGAGAGAGTGTACGAGTGTCACGGACCTATAGGACATGTTTTATTGCCATTATCGCTCATAGCTAATTCACATGAAGGGTGGTTGTGGGCGGACGCTGGGTCTCCCTTAGGTGTTCCTGCTGACAGAGTTGACAGAGAAATCAATAGAACTCAGTCACCTCCATTCATACTCTGCCACAAGCCTACAGGCTCAACAAACAAGTCTCCCTGAGACTCAGTATTGGCTCTGCTGTGCTAGACTTGTGCACATTTTGTAATTAACACAGACTACAATCAACACAATTCTTGTATATTTTCCCTAATTATTCACGTGACGAATGACAGTTGGAATTTGTGTTTTTTTTCTAGCTGTTACATTAGTACTTGTGCATCCGATTGTTTTTTTTGTAATTCATTTATGCAAAACCAGAACCCATCTGTGATTATGTGGGACAGAACATGTGTAGGAAGGGCATTACAGCCATGCTTACGTTGCATTATTGCAATGCAATAAACAGAACAGATGAATCGGAATTGCTCCCAAATCTGGATTGCAGCTCAGGCATCTTGTTGGTTCTAACTACACAACACCCCCCTCCCCCCTTCCCTTCCCCTCCCCACCCCGGCCCCATCAGAGATGGTGCAGCCACCCTGGACAGCAAGTCAAGTGACTCAGCCTTGTAAGAAAGTTTGAACACTGATGCCGAGCGTTCTAGTTCTACTGTATACTGTATGCCAGGATAGCCATCACAAGGTCTTCAGCCATTGCAAAGAGTGGAACACGCATACTTGTGAAGTATTTTTGCAAAACAATAATACATTACTTTTGTTAAAAAAGAAAAAAATGGCAAACACCAATAGGATTTCCTTCCTTGTATTTGGGGCTTTTCCTTGGGTCTTGAGTCGCTTTCCGACTCTGTTGTTTGCATCTCCTTATCTTTGCCGTGCATACAAGACACGTATAGTGTGCCAAGGGAGTGTATGAAAGGAGTTGGAGTCCCCAGCGCAGTGTTGATCTGTGTAGCTCCACAGTCATCATTTGGTAGAGAAAGGGATTTCCTGGCCCCATGATGACCTCTGTGCACCAAATACCTGCCTGGTAAATCAACTTGTCTAATCCCGGGATTCAAATCAACTAAAAATATTCAGCCTATGATTTATGACTCGAATAACCTCTGTGTCATCAGATCCAGGTCAACAACCCTCTGAGCGTTTTTGCTCACCGTGCTTGAACTGTGAACCCCAGGTCACTACCTGGGGACTGAAACGGGATTCATGCTCGACAAAAGCGCACACCCCTTCCTGAGTATGGAAACAAGCACTTCCTCCTTCATGAAGAGAAACTCTTAAAAGCATTCCTTGAGAGAGTTCTCAGGTTGACCACTGAGAAACATAAGCAGAAACGTGATACTAAATCTCAACAGTGTGGGATCCTTTTTTCCTATGTCAGGTTTTTAATGTCCAAACAACAGAATAAAGAAATTATGCAGGATTTTCCTGTTAATAATTCTAGAGGGATATTTTAAGTTAAAGAAAGTATTGTTGGTCTATCTGTATTTTGCTCTCATGCCACTGTGTTTTACCAGAGTTGTTTGTGATGGCTGCAGCTCTATTCCTCTGTCCCAGTTTCCAGCACATTCTGATGTTTGCCTTCCATTTTGAGCGTATTTGGCCTGACAGTCTCTGAGCCCACATAAAGAACAATCGGAGAGCAACTTTCATCTGGGGTCATGTGTACCAGGGATGAGTCTCTCGTGGAGGAATCGCTGTAGTCAACTTCAAAACCATGTTAGACTGGGCAGTGATTAACTGCTTATTTCTGTTGTATGTTTCGAAAGGAAATGGGCAGGGATGTTTGTAAGGCAGTACCAAATTCTACAGATCCTCACTTCTACTCAGTGTGCTGAGTCATTCATGCTGGAAGTTGTGTCTGCTTGCCTTACCTTGTCTGGCAAACGCCTTCCCAGACACCTTGCCCCAGGCTATGCCAAATGGATATATCTTTAATCAGCACGAAAGCCAATGTCTGGTTTTCTACAATGGTGAGTGTTGAGTGAGCCAGATGAATTGGTTTAACTCACATCATCTCAAAGTCCTATATTACTGCCAGTTACACTGAAGATAAAACAATACGCTCTTTGACTCGAATGTTTATTTGTTGAATAACTTAAATAATTACTGTGGCAAGAACTAAGTGAATGAAGAACGCATTGTGTCTAATGGGCTGCTTCAACACGCCATGACAGTGATAGCATGAAATAGTAGGTTAAAGACATAAATAGTGCCAGCTCAGATAATTTACAACATGTCCAGGGGCTGATGGTTGGAGCAAGAGCCACCCATTGCAATTCTGTTTCACTGGGCTTCACAATCGTAAAACTTTGCAGTGATCTACGCCATGTGACAGGAATAGAGCAGAGGGCTGTATACATCTCTGACATGTTCTGCTATCTCTCTCTCACACTCGACCCATCTTTCTAAGACTCTCTCTCTCTCTCTCTCTCTCTCTCTCTCTCTCTCTCTCTCTCTCTCTCTCTCCCTCTCTCTCTCTCTCTCTCTCTCTCTCTCTCTCTCTCTGTACTTGTCATTGTCCATCTCTTTTTCTTGTTCTCCCCCTCTGGTTTTGTCTCTGCTCTTGTTCAGCCAGGCCAATCCAGGGCAAGGAAACATATTTTGGAGACAAGGTTGAGACACTGAGCTGTCCTGACAGCGCCTGTCCTGTCCTGTCCTGTGAGAGCTGGGACTTGCCAGCTTTGTCTTCAGAAACCCAGATGTACTGCACCATTGCACATCCAGTGTTGTTCTTTGTCCAGGGTGTGTCAGTAGTTGCCAAAAAGTCTATTACTGTCTTTGTCTTACGTGTATGTTTGAGTTTCTGTATGTGGTTGTCTGTGTGTGAGGGGGAAAAAGAGGTATAGAGAGAGAGACCACATGTTTTGTGTTCTGGTTTGTTTTTGTGATAGTGTGTGGTATGCTTTACTGTTCTTCATATCCATACACACGTGTGTGTGTGTGTGTGTGTGTGTGTGTGTGTGCGTGTGTGTGTGTGTGAGTGTGTGTGTGTGTGTGTGTGAGAGAGAGACAGTGTGTGAAAGTATGTTAAGGAAGACTGTCTCATCATATGAAAAGGCCGTTGTGTTTACACACTGCTTATGCCACTGCCACCTGTGTATCTGTGGAGAACACACTCACCTGTCTTTGACCTGTGACTAAGCCATTTCCTCACAGCACACACACACACTGTGAAAGCAGCTTTGAAGATTGGCAGAGTGGGCTTCTGCTGCAGGATCACTAGCAAGTTATTAGACAAACATCGCATGCGTCACATGTGGATGTATACCGGTACTTCACATACACAAAGACAATCTTTCATTGATTAGTCTTCGCCTTGAAAATATCAAAATGCACTTCCCATCTACAGGGCAAAAAGAGAATGAATCTCAATGTCTGCCACCAGAATGAGATGCAACCGTCGCCTCTGTTTGAGAGAGCGGGTTATTTAGCAGAGGAGCCACATCCTGGAGGAAGCTACAATTGATGAGCCAATTAGAAACTCAAACAGTCTTCTCCCTTAGGAAGTGTCTGTGGTCCAGGGAGAAGGCTTGTCTGGGTGATGAATCGTCTCTATTTGTCCCTCCTTTGAGTCCTGTCTGGCACGATGGCAAGATAATCCAGACATTCTCCTCTTGTTATAGAGCAAAGATCATTTTAACACTGCCTCCGGTAACACACCACAGCTGACTAATGTAGTATTCCCAGTCTATTCATCAATAACAGGGAGACATCGATAACAACAACACCACGCTACTCTCCCTGAGTTTTGCTTAGGTCGATTCTGACTTTCTGCTGAGAGGCATGATGAGAGTTGGTGGTTTTATAGTCATCTTAATGTTTATGAAGTTACTTCTCAACCAGTGACTCATGTACATATACAAGAGAATAAAAAGCAGAATCAGGCTGTGATGGGGAGCAGGGATCCTATAGATCATAGGTAAGAAATAATACGAAATTATTAATAAAATAATACAACTTAAATAATAAACAAAATCAGTACATGTTATCCATTAAACCGTGTTCTTGACAGAGGTAATCCTGTCTCAGCGCCAATCAAGAAGAAATATCTGAACTAATCCGATAACTTTACTCGATGTAGCATATGTATGGTACATGGTAATCTGCTAAAAGCAGACAAGGTAGGGAAAAAGAAGCCTTAGTAGTATAGTGTACAGAAATAGCAATCAGTGCTCGCAATGGATGATGTGATCTTGTAACAACCTTCACCATGCTCCATGTTCATCCGAAAGAATGGGTGCATGAGCTTGACGGGCACATGCTCAAGGGTCACCTCGACCCCCCCTTTAGCTTTCTTACTGTATTATATCCCCACCAAAGCCATTAGTAAAGACTGGAGCAAACATCTGGCATTATGGACCCATAATTCCTGTAAACTGTGTTGAGATTCACAACATTAGCGTGTTGATGTGTACTAGCACCTCCAGCAGGACAGGTGTGGTTATTGCACACTCCAGGTACCCTCCACAGGTGTGCAAAGTCTGACTAGAGCGGAGAGTTCCCTAGTGCAGAGTCTCCCTCGCCTGGGTGTGGACCTGATGTACCTTGAGCAGTAAGTCTTCCTTGTCTGAGAGTTGCCTGAAGAAGAGTTTTATCAGGACTCAGCAACTTCAGTTTCCTAAACAGTCTACAGTAATACGTAAGATGCTACTCTTCCCACAGACTGAGCAGCTTTAATTGCATTCCCAAAACTTGAACGACTGAAGTTTGTGGGGGGTGTTGGAGACGGTTGGAATGATATGGTTTGAGCCTGGTGAAGTCATCCCTTATAGATGTGAACCAGGATTTGCAGTTGAAGCTATCGTGCCACTGGCTGACTAGTTGACTGACTGGTTTACTTACTGGCTGACTGGCTGGTTGACTGACTGGTTAACTAATTGGCTAACTGAATGGTTGACTAAATGAAAGAATGGCTGGCTGACTCAATGGCTGGCTAAAAGCATTTTAGCATGGCTGTCAGCCTGAATAGAAAATACAGAGAGAAAGAGATAGGGAGAGAGAGAAGAGGGGAATTTGAACTAGTGTTAGCATGCTTCTAGGGGAAGTATAAGAGACAGGGAAAATCCCAGCGTGAAATGTCTTCCTCTGCCCCATGCTTTGGGTTAGGACTTCACTATCTTATCTGTATTATTTAAGGATTCAATGCTTTTTGAAAGCGATGGAAAATACTTCAGTGACATAATAATATGACACATTTCAGCAAGTTAACCCGCATGACAGGCCTGGTTGACTCTGCGTTGGTCATTGTATATGGGCAGACATTTTGTTTGTATATGGACTTAGTTTGTGTAAGAGTGTACGTGTGTATGTGAGCGCAACAGGGCAAAATGAGATTGCGTGAGTCTTTTTCAAGCAAATGTTTTTTTCAAATGTGTCTTTGTTTCCAACCGGACGATGCCATTGTGTTCAAAGAACGGCCCTCCATTGTGCGCTCTGCAACCCTCCCAACCTCACATCTCCCTGGTATCATGAAGGCCTCAACCCTGGGGGAGAGGGTTGGAGGAGGAGATTGGTTGTGGTTTAAGAGCGTAGGGCAAATGAGATCTTCTTATCTAACATTGCCAGCCTTACATAATGTTGCAGTTCAAACCAGGCAGGAAGAGTCCCGGATGAAGACTGCTGAGATTCTGACGAGCCGCAGAAAGGCATGGTGGGTGTACGAGACAAAGTAAACCACTGTACTGCAACTGTGTTAACCCTGGAAAACGTTTAGCCTTGTTTTTGAGTTTAGAGGGACTATCATCCTTCTTTGAGGTGTTTTGCGTGTCACTGTGTGTACGTGTATGCCTTGTGTGCGGAATGTGTGTTACTTCTTGTGTTTGAGCTTGTACACACTTGTTAAGTGTGTGCATGGGTGTGTGAGAGGGTTACGGTGACAAAGTGTGATGATCACAGCTCAGGGAGTGTGTGATCTTGTTATCGGGGCTGTGGAAGACAGATATTGTCACGTTGAGATCAGCCTGACCCTGACGACCACACTGTATGGGTTCTCTCAAGCGCGCCGACCCCTCCAACCACCCTGTACTGTTATCATCCAGGCAGCCTGGCCTGGTTACCCTCCAAGATCCACACCCCTCATCTTTCTCTCTCTATCTCTTTCTTCCACTCACTCACTCACTCACTTTTTTCTCTTACCTGTTCTCTTTCTTCCTCTCCCTCTCTGTCTTTTTCTCCTTTCTCTCTCGCTCTCTCTCGCTCTATCTCCAGTTGATCTCCTTTATCTGCGCACACTGAGCAACGTCACATGATCCCAGCTGTGAAACGAGGCTTTCGTTCGGGCTCAGCAGATCCTGTCCGTCTCGATCAAAAGCACCAGTTTGCTGTTGTTCGTCCTCGTCAGTATGATCATGCAGATTGGTGTTTATTTGGACCTTGATGTAGAGATGCATGTCAACTAACTGGCCAGGAAACAGGATCAAAGACAGTGTTTTTAGTCATTAGATGTTCTAACGATGATCTAATTACAGAGAGAATCAGCCATGACCCTGAGCCCCATGGCTTGGTCGAATTTGCATATCACTGCATGAGCTCATTATGCATAATCAAAGCCTTCGATGGCACTCGTGTTACATCTACGCATAATGCAGCCTGACTTATGACTTTTAATAAGGTCCGACGCAGAAAGTTCTGCAAGTCAAAAGAGTCGTTTAGGAGGAATTCAAACTTACGTTTCATTGTGCATGAGGCAACTTCTAAGTGAAATACTGACAAATACAGACACATAGGAATAGGCTTTATGTCCTCTGTTATTAGTTTTCTAGTGGTGTTGTGGACGTTATGACATACCTCAGCTTTTCATGAGCAGTCATGATTTACAGTACAGGATTTTTCAGATTACATAATACAACTGTGTGTGTGTGTGTGTGTGTGTGTCTATCTGGGCTTGTTTGTGTGCTTGTGTGTGTGTGTGTTCCACTATGTACATTTTGGTTCTTTCAATTATCAAGCTTGCAGTAGGTACGAGACAGCTGCCAGTTAATATGATGTATCACAACTAACACCCATAAATTATTCATTGTTGATATGAGCCAAAACTAACAAACGGTGCATTTGGTTTGTTTTGGGTGGAAGTTGGCGCCGGAGTTGTAATATTTGCAGGGAAACGCTTGCTTGAATCTGCAGGGTACCACAATGACAAACATTTTAGAAAGGCGCTAGTTAAACTGTCATCTTTGTTGCCTGTTGTAAATGTCACATCTCTCTGCGGTGTCACAAAACACCAATGCACTGTGTTCGTAGATTCATTTTTAATAACAACTGAATGCGGCTCATGAATGTTTTAACATGTTTTGGTCGTTGAGTGTGTTTGCCCTATCAGTCTCCCAAAGCTACCTTTGGAAGAAAACCAAAGCCAAATGGCTGGCAGACTGTTGTAACTGTTGTAGTGGGACTGAAAAACACACTAAATGGTCAGCTTTCTTTCTTTCTGAGGCTGTTGTCCATTTCCTTAACACTCAGGGCCTGCTGGGGGCGTGGGGGACTGGTCTCAAACAGCACCATGTTTCTGTTGAGATCTGTTAACTTGGTCTGTTTTCTTTGTGCACTGTTCCTCGATGTGTCATCGGATTCTGACAGAGAGAGAAAGAGAGGGAGGAATGATAAAAAGAGAGATGACAAAAGTGAAAGAGAAGGAGAGAGAACAGACATTGTATGTATGTATACTGTTTACATAGAGAGAGAGAGAGAGAGAGAGAGAGAGAGAGAGAGAGAGAGAGAGAGAGAGAGAGAGAAGAGAGAAAGAGACAGAGACAGAGAGACAGAGAGAGAGAGAGAGAGAGAGAGAGAGAGAGAGAGAGAGAGAGAGAGAGAGAGAGAGAGAGAGAGAGAGAGCAGGTGTGTGCAGGAGACGGTCTGGTGCCCCCCTCCAGGGGCATGCTGGGAGAGCAGTCCGACAGGTTCAGCGCCTGGGACATCTGGAGACAATAGAGTTTCTTTCGTCCCTTCTCTCTCTCTCTGTCTTTCTCTCTCTCTGTGTCTCTCTGTCTTTCTCTCTCTCTCTCTCTCTCTCTCTTTCTCTCTCTCTCTCTATCTCTCTGTATCTCCCTCTCATGTGAGTGAAATGAAGAGAGAGGGATGTGAACGGGAGTTACTTTCACACCTCCACGCCTTTCGTCTCCTATGCTATATAAAGTATTCGCCTCCCCTCTCATGTCCAGCTGGACTGCCCCCCCCTCCCTCCCCCAACACCCTCCTTTCTTCAGGAGTCCTCTACTCCGTCTCTCTCCAAATCACTCTGCTGTCCAGGGAGACCTCTGCCTGGCCTCATAGTGTCACAACCGCTCCCCTGAACCCTGACTCGCCCCCACACCTTTCACTCCATGTAACCTTCCCAGAGCTCCATCCCTGTTAATACGTGTCGTCATCATCTGTTAGGGCCACCATCAAGCCTCATTTAGTACAGGATGGCAGACACTGCCGGGATAGAATCACAAATGCTGTGAGGAAGGACTAGCTGTGGTCTACTGGTCACTGTGTCCAGTTATGCTCCAGAGGTTTGAAGTGGGTTTATTTACAGGTACTCTGGCCTGTTGATGGGAACACAATGTTTATACTTGTACATTTGGTCGTAATTTGTTTTAATTAAAAATACTCTTATTTTGAAGATTTGGTATTCTGGGCTTGTTATTACAGAATTCAAATGCGGGAGCTTCCCTGAATATGTTTTCTGGACTTCCTTCCGTCTGCTCTTACCCTTGGGTATATGATGACGACGTCACTGCAGCAACCCTAATCTAACCTCCGGCAAATTCCCCCAGCGATTCCCATGAAGGATTATGGGAATGGTAGAGACAGAGAAATAGAGAGAGAGAGAGACAGAGAGAGAGAGAGAGAGAGAGAGAGAGAGAGAGAGAGAGAGAGAGAGAGAGAGAGAGAGAAGGCAGAGAGACGGATGGACAAGCAGTCAGAGACGAGGAGAGAGAGGCAGAGAAAACCCCAGCTCAGTGAGGCTTTAGCTGGTACGGGGCTAGATCACTCAGTTAATGCCAGCTAGTCACAGAGGCTAAGCCTTGATATATTCCAAAGAAATTAGTTTGGACTCTTTTCTTGGGCCACTTATCAGTGTGCTGTGGTCAGTAGGGTGACAATCTCTCTGTTTCACTGTCTGAGTGGAACATTGAAGATGTTCTGTTCGGTGTGTGGCTGGCCGGCTGGCTGGCTGGCTGGCAGAAGCTGAATAGCTTCAGGTGTTTTCTTAACCTGCTCCATCCGCCGCTTTCTTCAAGTGTAATCCATTGACTTAATGTGTGTAACCACACACACACTGTCTTTGAATGGATTTGTGTTTTTATGTATGTGTGTGTGTGCGTGTACATAGACACACACACACACACCCGATGCTGTTGAGCATCCTCCTTCTTCCTCTCGTTTCCTTCCTGCTAAAAGCTCCATTAATCACTCCCTTGCTTGAAGTCAACTTCTGAGACACACCAATTCCTCAATGTTCCTCAATGTAGCAGCCCCACCCCCACCCCCACCCCTCTGGCTTGTGAGTTCAGAAGTGCTGACACACACAAACCGTCGAGGTAGTGGCGGTGGCGGAATAGTCTCTGTCTTCATGTCAAATGTGTTCATACAGATGTGTTCTGTAGTTCTGAGGTAGATGCCCCCTCCCCATACGCACACAGACACACGCACGCACACACCCCAGAACACATGGTGCTCAGGCTCAATCTAAACAGTCAGATGAATGTTTCCATTGCAGATCCTGGCGTGAAGGAAACCATATCTGCGTGTGTGGTTTTCCAGACCGTCTGGTATCCTGGCTGGCGCATACTGTAAGAACCCTTAAAAAGAAAAAAGGTTTGCGTCTCCAATCCCATTCCAGTCACAAGCCATGTGTTCGGTTCCACTGGGCCACCAAATGTTGACCTTTACGACCTTAGGTGACAAGGCCATGTGATGACAGGCCACAGCAGATAGGAGACTCAACAAAAGCCCCCTTGTAAGTGCTGTTAACTTGTCCCCTCTCACCCTTCTCCCCCCTCCTCTCTCTCTTCCTCCCCCTTCTCTCTTGTTGGGATGGTGTGGGCTGCGGCTTGGGTTCGTAACGAGAGAGGGAAGGGAGGGAGGGGATGGAGGAGGAACAGGGAGGGGGGTTTGGAGGTCTCAGTGGTGAAAAGCTCCAGCCAGACTCCCAGAGATGACGCCTATGGGTCTTGAGGAGTCTTGAGTCTTGAGCTCACCCCCGTCCCCCGTCCCGTCCCCCTCTCTCCCACCCCCCCACCCCCCCACCCCCCAAAAAGAGAGGGGGCTGAACCTCAGCTGTGGTTTCTAACAACCAACTGTGGGACTGCAGAGAGAAAGCTGTAGTCGCCCAACCCTTTTACTCAGTTCCAACCCTCCCACCCCCCCCAACTCCCCCCTCCCCACCCCGCCCCATGGAGAGGTGTGTCTTGGTAGGACAGCCCAGCAGGAAGTCCCCCACATGTTTTACTTTAACCCCCAAGTGGACCCCCTGAGCCCCCCGCCCCCCCCCCCCACACACACACTTACACACACAGACAGAGACACACACCCTTTTGGTATGTTTCTCCTTCCTTCTCTCACCCGCTCCTACCCCCTCTCACTCTCTTCAGTTTTTGCATTGACGGGAGACAGGCTGCAGATACTGGCAGGAGGTCACACAAACTTTATTCAAGAGGACACACACGAGCGCGCGTGCACATCCGTGCACGTGTAGGCTGAACAATAGCTGTTGGCTGAGGGGAGGGAGGGAGGGGGATGAGCGGCCGTCTGCTTTCTCGGTGGGGCTGATTGGAGCTAGCGTAAACACACAGGCCAGGAAGTGTTAAAGCGAGCGAGGGGGGGAAGAGAGAGGAGGGGGGAGGAGGGGGAGAGCGGTGGAAGTGTGCAGTGCAGAAGGGGAGAGGGAAGAAGTTTGGGCTGCATCAGGGAGCGTTAGTTCAGAGTCGCTCCTCTCTGTGTCTCTGCCCGCCGTAGTCTCATTTGTGTTTTCGGACAGACTGTATGACCAGGTGCCAGGGAGGGAGGGTGAGTAGTCGTTTCTTTACACACACACACACACACCCTCTTTCACGGACTCAGACCCACACGCAAACATACGGTATAAGCCCACTAAATAGTCTAGTCTACTCACTATCTTTCTTGGATATGTATGACAAGTCTGATGTCCTAGGGATTTGTCTATCTAGATCTATCTTCCTTTGGTTTCGAACGATTGTTAGGATTGCTGTTTTGCGGCGCAGGGAAGATAAAAGCTGTGCGCGCGTGCGTGTGTCTGCGTGCGTGCGTGTGTGCATGCGGCTGTGTTTTTATAACTGTGTCCAATTAAGCTCATGGCATGTGGGTTATACCAAAGCGGCTTGCGGGTCATTTCACAAGGGGACTGGAAGTCTGAAAAAACTCGAGGCGTTTGCGTCTCTCTCCAGCTTTATCAACACCATCTATCATTGGTCAATCCCTCTCTTTGAATACATACCCAGAGGCTGAAGTGATGGACAGAGTTTCTTTCTTTCCGCCTGTCTGGTTTGCGATGGTTTTCATGAAGACCCTCGGCCATATTAGGAAGATAGTGGGTGATAGTGGGTGCATCAGATCTATTTCGATTTGCCCATGTATGGGTATGTTCGCTCCCTGGATCACATAGGCTTTAGAAGCCTCCCATCAGGGGGCATATATTGCATTCTTCTCCTCCAAGGGTGAACGACAGTCACAGGGTAGCTTTAAATATATGAGGCTAGTCGTCCCCTCATGGCCTTGTTCCATGCAGTACGTCACTCACCATGATGAAAGGATTTGCAATGGTCTTGTCCGTTAGAATAAGGCCATTCAAAACAAAGACCCATCCTTAAACTTTGAACAAATTAAAAAATGTCTTTTTTTCCCAAAAGTATTTGAAAAAATACTGTGGTTTGAAAAAAAAACGAGACATTTTCCATCTGGAAGCGTTTTTGGATACTTTAGGACTTGTTTGACTTTTTCCAACCATTAAGTGGATTTGCATCTGGGGTAGCTGGGTCACTTGCCCAAGTGAAAGCGGATGGAAAGATTTTGCAGACGCGTTCAAACATACATTTTGATATGAAACTCACTTACTGTCAAACTGGCAGTCAAGTAGGGGGTTTCTGTGGGTAGGGGGAGTCTCTCAGTATCTGGAGACCTGAAGCCATGTCCAGGATGATGTATCAAATAAACGTAGGAAATAACTGAGCAAAACAACTCTCGGCTTTTCTAGTTATTCAAACAAATTATGAAATAGACCCCAAACTTTAAACTCATTTACATATGCAGTTTTTCAAAAATGAATTACGCTTCCCAGTCTTGGTTAATGCAACATTTGCTTTACACAAGACTGGCCATAGTTCAATTTAGTAAGTTTCACTGATACACAGAAACTTTCCCTGTATGATGAGATGGTAGTGGAGAAATTAGTTGTGTTTCTTCCGGCAGTACGTTTCTCAGACATGGCAACCCTGCTGGGAGGGTAGGTGAGGACTTTGAGAGCAAGGTGTAATTCGTCTGGAAGAATGATAGGCGCACACCTTACTTCCAACAGTCCCTGTCCTCATCTGTCGTCCCTGCATCCCTCTGCCAGTTTCTCTCCCTGTCTCTCCCTGTCTCCCTCTCTCTCTGTGTCTCTCTCTGTGTCTCCCTCTCTCTCTGTCTCTCTCGGTCTCTCCGCCTCCTCTATTTCTACATTGATGACATTGTGGATTGACGTTGCTGCATTTGTCTTAAGCAAACTACTGAGAAAATGTTGTAAAAAACAAACCCTACCCAGTCTACTAAAGCCAATCTAAGTGTCTAAGTGTTAGCATATGAAAGTGCTTTAAATTTGGCAGTTTATTCACAGTTGCTTTGCCAGACATTTTGGCTTCTGTAATCGCTACTGCATCGAAGGTACCTGGCCCAAGCTCCATAGAAACAAAGAACCAGAGGGGACAAGGCTAGATCTCAGCCCACAGTCAAGCACCAAACTGGGCCACGTCTAGCAGCAGATGTGGATGCACGGCTCTGGTACTGGATTGCTAATTTCTCTCAGTGGAAACACACCTGGCCCCTGTGGCATGTGTCCCAGCTGAGGGGTGGGAGGGAAGGGGGATCTGACCAGGTGTTCATCTAGGAAGCTGTCAACAATGTCATCCCTCATTGGGCATTTGGCCAGAGGGGTCTGTAACATCAGCTCTCATTGGGGCCTGATCAAAGCGTAGTATGGAGGGCCTCTCTTATCAGAACACATTTGGAGTTGGAACCTGGGATGTGAAGAAACTTTCCGTAGTCAAGTTGTGGACCTTTTTGTGTGTGTCTCTGTGTGTGTGTTTGTGTGTGTGTGTGTGTGTGTGTGTCTTTTAGCACAATGCTTCTTTTGTGCCAAGGACCATCTTGCTTATCTTTGTTTTCAGTCATCTGATTTGCAAACTTCCATCTTAAGCTTCAGACAGCGGCAAATATTCAGCGGCAAATGTTCAACAGTCCTAACCCAGGTTGTCCTCCAAAGGTTCTCTGACCTTTGAAACATCCTGAAATAATGAATCCTCAACTAGACCATTTCATGCTTCAGTCAAGGTGATCTCCACTGATGATGCATATCTGGTCGAAAACCGTCTTGTGGCCAATGTTAGAACCAATAGCTTTGCCACAAAAGTCCTCTTAAAACTATCTTTCTGCTTCTGAACAGCAGAGTCCTATATTGCAGGCAGGGAGTTTTGGCTTCTGTTTATCACATGGTTTGGACTGGGATGTGTCTGTTTAGCTAATAACATCTTTAGTCTAATAGAGGTGGATTTGATATTAAGGGATTATTGTAGAGTTATTTTCTTAATCCATATTAATCAAAGTTCCCCCACAGCTCACTGACCTCATAGCAAACCACATAATTTCCTTGATGGAGGTACAGAATCATTTTAAATAATCTAAATGACCCCCCCTCCCCCATGAAAAACACATTCATTGCCCCAAAGGGCATAATTTCCCATTTCTTTGTCGACGTAAATGAATAACTTATCTGAACACACTTCGAGCAAGCTTACAGTCAGATAAGCCATTCCCTATTTCATAAAGACACTCAGATCTTTTTTACATGTTCCACTGACTCCAACAGCTTGTCAGTCAACTCCCAGATAGCAGCATTTTAATGACTTGCACGGAGCAAAAGTGACAGACTAGCAGAAAATAGCTGCAATGGCTTGGTTGAGAAATCACGCATCAAAACAATATCATTTATCATCTCTCTTTTTACATCTCAGCACCACATTGTTAATTCCAAATCAACCCAAAGCTATAATTTGCCCCAACTAGATACCCCAAACCAGTGAACAAACAGAAATTGAAATTGTTTCTTCATTCAGACAAGTCTACCCACATCATAAAACACAGGACTCTCAATGTTGTTTTAATGGTAGAGCTGTGGTTGAATGGAAGTGGGCACTCAGAGTGAAGGAAGGACTGGTATGGACTGATGATGTGGTCTCTTTTGTCGATGGCCACTGACAGGCTTTGGCGGAGGCTTACGTAAGCTCTCAGCATTCTCCAGCAGTCCTGGATGTGACAGGGATTATCCATAGAGTGAAATACCACGCAAAATACCACTGCCGTGCAGGCTGAGCTCATGGAAAATCAGTGTGTGTGGGTTAGCCAGACCGATCTCAACCATTTAATAATATATGGTATGAAAAAAAAAAGAATTGTTTACAGTAACTTGAAATATTTGAATCTCTTTCCGGACACGGGCAGCCTCAGGGTCACTCACATCTTTGTTTCCCTCACGTTCCTTTCAGCAGAGACGATGACTTATGAACTCAACCTCATTGCCTCTGAAGTCATCTGCTTGACCTCCACCTCCTCCTCCCCTCCTCGCAGGGCGGGGGGGGGGGGTAAAACAAACGTCCTCCGCCCCTAACTACGGGGAACCCCCGCACACACGCCCACAAACACACACACGCACGCACACTGTCTTGACACTTCATTTCTATTACCTTCCCCTTCCTTCTTTACCTCTGTTTGTTCTTCAACTGCAAACATGTCCCCTTCTCTTCCAGACCAGACTAGTTTTCTTTATGGCCTGAGTGGTTCAGACACTTGCTTTACGCTACTGTGGAACCACACACAATGGGGCTGTCTGGTGCCTTAGGCCTTCTGCCTGTCAGTCAGTACATACACACACACACACGCACATACCGTACATGGACACACTACGCTTTAGGACTGTGTGGACTCACACTGTATAACTTTCTTTTGTGCATCCATCTAAGCGCTCTGTCAGGCTCTGTAGACAAGCAGGCTTGCAGACGTCCTCACAGACAGTGTTTGCAGGTCGGGAAGCCAGAACAGCCAGACCAGCACACAGCTAATCCAGGTCGTGTATTCTAGTGAATGAGTCCTGTTCAGTGGCTTGCTTCAGCCTAAACTAGTGCTTAGTGTGGAGATTTGAGGTGGAGACGTCAAACAGAAATGGAGATGGAGTTACTTTGGGCGACGTTGAGGGATGCAATGTTCACTTTAAAAGCTGATCCAGGTTACCCATAAGGATAGAATGTAGGTTAGAGTGCCAAACATGGCCAAGGTACAGTTTGTCCTGGGCCTTTGTTTCCCCTAGTGTTGAAATGAGCTGGGCTCGATGGCTTGGGATGTTACTTTGGAAGCTTTTGTACACTCTGAAGAAAGAACCATCCTGGGCAAATACTGACCCAGGGCAGAACTTCAGTTTGGAGCCAAGCACTACAAGGGCTAACCTCAATGACATCAGCAAAAAATCAAATAAAAGAGAATCCGAGAGTGTGTGAAAGACGAGATGAGACGCGGGAGGCGTCCCTCAGATCATCTGAATTAGGGTTTAATTGATGAGCCGGCAAAAAGTTGGTTATAATCCCTTAAAGTGCCCTTCATATCAGGCCCGGATAATTGGAAAGTCCATTTGCCTTCGTCACTCTTTATCCAAGTTTCCACCATTTTGTGCTGCCGAGAAGCAGAGCTGTCTCCGTCCCTAAGAAGAGTTGTTAATTAAGATGAGGTTAAGTTGGAATTTTGCCAGCATTAAAGACGGCTAATCCCAATAAATATGGATGAAAATCCGCTGCGGTCGAGTTCTGCCTTTTCCCACAGCTTGCCCCCCCCCACAACACCCCCACTCACCCCCACTCACCCCACCCCTCATATGTCGTCTTTCCACTCGTTTGCCTTCACCCCCCCGGGACCGCCGGCTAATGACTCATTATTATTGTTATGTCACAACTCTCTCCGCCTGACAAACTGATTATCGCACTCTTCGCTTATATGGATACTTTGCATGGCCATATATACACATACACACACACACACACACACATACACACACACACACGTTGGATACATATTTTGTTACATGTGTCCTAAAGTGCTTACATAGCTGTTACTGGTGCATGAAATGTGCAGGATGTTACAGTAATGCTAAGATTTTTCTAGGGAATGTTGAGCTACCTGAACACCGGGCCTGCCAGGGGTTAAACGGGGCGAGCGAGGCGGAAGCCTCCCCTCTGTCCCGCTCTCCAGAGGGTTTGGCTGCTTCCGCAAGAACACGCCCCCGCTCTGCTTGAAGGAAAACCCCCAGGAGCATGTAAACACTGGAGGCTGCACCAGGATACACGGATAGTGAGTCTTGACCGATCTGTGGGGATGTAAAGGCAGCTCCATCACAGTCGAAGTGTGCTTTTGAGCGAGAGTTCTATGTCTGAGGCTTAATGTATGATTCAGCATGTGGATCCGGGACGCTTTAATCCCCTAAGTAAGGGAATGGGATTGTGCCTGACTGTGACCGTCCTCCACTACTCTGTTCAGAACATGAGTTTTGGCAGATATGATGACTCAAACCAAAGCATTATCCCAGTGAGGGCTCTGTCCTCTGACACAAGGGGGATGAAGGCTTGCTTGCCATGTTCATGTCACCAAAGGAATGGTCTCCCTTTTGGAGTCTTCCAACTGATGCATAAAAAAACGTGATGCTGAAGAAGGTTCTGCTAGTCTGGCATTGAGAGAGTGAGGAATTTGAGTAGTATGAACGTTAGGAGATGAAAACAACAAGAGATTAAGTCTCTGAAATATTTCTTTTCTTCTTCCACCCATCTGCCCTGTACCTCACCCTAACCCACACTGCACCTCTGCGTCCCAGAATGCACTGCTTGTCCACCCGAAACTCCCTACAGAGTTATGAACCCACCCTCTTGTAAAACATAGCAGTTTGAGAGTGGAAATGTATTTTCTTCTCTTATTTTCCCCACTCGTAATTCCAAACCTTTTTTTTCAACAGTGTGACTCTCAGTGTGGCTGGGACTTTTGATGGCTTTTGTAAGATTTTGTGCAATGATGAGCTCGAACCCACGTTCGACTGAAATCAATTGACTCATTTTGCGTTTCCGGTACTCTTACTTGATCAAATCCTTTTCTTTAAGTAATCGAAGCAATAAAACGTGTTTGAGATTCATTCAATTAATTCTGAAGAAAAACATTATCCCTGATGAAAAAACGACACGGTAATGGAAGAAAACCCATTGATGCTTAACCCGGTGGAACAGATTGGATATATTTTACTCAATGTCCTGAGGCCCTCTGTCAGGAAGAAGGAGAGCTTGCAGGATGGAGGGATAAGCTGGTTTACATTTGACTGCTCTTTCTTAGAACATCCTCTCAGCTCGCACCTCAGAAGACAAGGTCACAGAACATTCCACTGCATTCTGTGGATCAAACCTTTCCATGGCTTTGTATAAAGGCAGGAAGCTACAGGAAGTGGTCCAAAAAACGTAAACAGTCTTGGGGTGACGCAAAGACTCACGTGCACACACACACGCACACACACACACACACAGACAAACACACACCCATGCAACACACAAACACACTTTCCTGCTTTCTCAGGTCTTTTGTTCCAGTTTTCCTCCCATCTGGTTCTCCTTCCAGGGGGGAAGTGTGCGTTCCTCCTCTTCCCCCTGTCGGGGCAGCAACAAGGGCCTGTTTTATCTCGGCAGTAAGGCCCTAGACCGCCGGAGCCACATGCTAAAGCCATTCAGTTGTGGACAAGGCCTGCGGTCGACCACGAGAGGACCGCAAATAACTGTTCAGGTCAAACTGGTGGGGTGGGGGGGGGGGGGAAGGGTCAACCCTTTTCTTTGAAAATATATATTTTTGTCATTTTTCAGCTTTATTGTGACAGTGACAGTGGAGAGAGACAGGAAATGTAGAGGGGAGAAAGATGACCACGAAATGACGGCAAATAACTGTCCAGGTTGCCCGGGCTGGACTCAAACCCAGGCCCCTCACGTCAAGGCCTTAGCCTATGTGGTACAGCTCTACTCAGTTAGCCACTGGGGCACTCATCAAAACAGGGTCAGGGTTATAAAAACAGAGTGAGTTCCTTTGCTTGGAAGAGGTAAAGTGGTGTGTGTGTGTGCATGTGTGTCTACAGTTTGTGCGTGTGTGTGTGGTGTGCATGTGTGATAACCATTGATTAACCCTCCTCTCACCACCACTCAGAGAAACCCAGAGAGCAGTCGACCCAGGGGGTGTCCCCAGTAACAGCCTCTCTCTCCCAGGCCTAAATACCACGCTGTCCCCCCAGAGAACATCACACCCACTTACTGAAACGACCACAAATGCCATGACCGTGTTCAATGAAAGGCAGGAGCAATCTGTCTCATATTTCAACTCACAAACACGGATATAAATCCGCATTAACCCCTGTCAGTCTATATTGAATCCTTGGTCTACCAACAGACACTCAATATCTAGTACTGTTGGGCAGGCCACTGCCACGGATAGAAGGACTCTCTTTAATACATAGACCCTGGTTGATTTGTGTGTGTGTGTGTGTATGTTTGTGTGTGTGTGTGTGTGTGCGCGCGCATGCGTGCGCGTGCGTTGATCTGTGTGTCCGTGACAGCTCTGTGATTAATGGTGCTCCCTGTGAGACACATTGAGTTAATCACAGCTACGTTCTCACTCTAAATTTACCAAGACTGCATCCATAATATATATGCCTTCCTGCCCAGGCATTGATGAGCCCCAATTAGAATGGCTCAATACTGACTGATTTCGATGCTAAGCTACAGTCCACGTGTCTAGGTCGAGTTGTTGCAAATATTCATGGCCGATAAGAAGCACACTCCATATGGAAGTGGACATGAAAAACTGTGTGTGTCTGTTCCAGTGGATTATGTTGTGTGTGTGTGTGTGTGGAGTCTGGACGTAACGTGGTTATGTAGTACGTATTACCAGTGGGCTGGTGAGCTGGGTTCTGTGCTGCTGTGACGCTCGGTGATGAGGGCAGAGTTCCTCTGCTAATCCGCTTTGGCTGTCCTCCCCTGGACACACACACACACTCTAGTGTGATTAAAATCTAGATACGGCTGTCCACTCCTAAAATATGAAATTACCTAGAAAAAATGGATGGGACAAACATTTCCCAAAATCCTGTGGATGGAACCTGCTTAGCAACCATCCCTGGCTGTGTGTCCATGTGTTTTTATTTGTGTTTCCATTTGTTTCTATCTATCAATGTGTATGTGTGTGTGTGTGTGTATGTGTGGGTTTATTGTTTCTCTGCTAGTCCAAATGGAGACGGTCTAGGACTTATCTCTGGGTGGAATCACCATAGAATCTTTGGTTTCCTTCCTGGGCCCAGCCCTATGGGAGATAATGATGATCTCTGGACTATCGTTTAATTAGACCAGCAGAACAGAGATAGAATACCGCCGCTCTCTCTCTCTCTCTCTCTCTCTCTCTCTCTCTCTCTCTCTCTCTCTCTCTCTCTCTCTCTCTCTCTCTCTCTCTCTCTCTCTCTCTGTATATCTGTCTATCTCTCTCTGTCAGTCTTCTTCTGTGTGTCTCTGTCTCCCTCTTTCTCGTTTTGTGTCTCTCTCCCTTGCTCTCTCGCGCTCTGTTTTTAGTTTTGGGGAGAAAGAATTGGTAGAGGAGAAACGAGAGATGGAGGGGAAAGGAGGAGGAAGGAGGGATGTAGGAAGGGTGAAGATGGGAAAGTGGGGTGCTGCTCCAGTGTGTGAGAAGGCCCTGCCTGGATGACATCAGCGGAATGCCTTGGCTCTGATGACATTGCTTGCTGACGAATGGGGGTCCGCCTTGGGATGATGTCACCAGCAGCCAATCAGACATCCAGCTCTGGCTCGTGTGGTCTGCGTTAGCCCCCGTGCTCCGGGGTTTGAAGCAGCTCTCACTCTCCAGAAAGCTTCCCTCCGTCTTTTGTGCAGGTTATTTTTAGCCTCTAATTCAAACATGGATTCTATTTGAGATGCCCCCCCCCAAACACACACACCCTTGACTGTGTCCGTGCATCGTCACCAACACACACACAAAAACACATACAGAAAGATGAACTGGAGAACTGACACATCTCCCACAGAGCGTGTAATGCAGTAAATATGTCTCTAAGGCGGTTAGAATTCAGCTAACTCAATAACACAGCTCAAATCTACCGTTTCACTCCCCAAAATAAGTCTCTTTGCTCCACCTTGTTTGGTGGGGCTGAGAACATAGCTGAGAATAAGTTTTAAAGCTCTTAAGGGCAGGAGACTCAGGAATTCTGCAGTCCTTCAGATGAAAATTTGGAGTTAGCTTAGCATCAGTTCATGTAGTTGTAGAGGGAACTTGCTTCCTCATTCCTCCCTCTCCTCTCTCCTCTCCTCTCTCTTCTCCCCTCTCTTCTCCTCTGTTCTCTCTCTCCTCCCCTCTCATCTTCCTTCTCTCTCATCTCCCTTTTCTTCTGTCCTCTCCCCTTTCTTCATCCTTCTCTCGTCTGTCCTCTCTCTCTTTCCCTCTCTCCTTTCCTCTGTCCTTTCCTCTCTCCTTCCCTCTCTCTCTCCCCTCTCTCCTGAGACGTTGGTCTGTTCCCTCTCTCCTGTCTTCTCCTGGGAGACCTTAATGTTCTTTGTAGCTGTGATTCTCCTAAGATGATCTGCCATTCCTGTCCTGTCGTAACAAGCCCTCGTTAAGTAGTTATCGACTGTAGTTAGGTTGGTGCCGTGCTTCATGTTGCTAAATTATTGAGCGTCCAACCTGATTACAGGAGTTTAACTGCAGAAAGTAAGAGCTGTCTAGACTGGTGGGTAAGGCTTTCACATCACCCCACTGCCCCAGCCATTCACTCTGGGTTCAGACGTCCATCTAAAGCTGGAACCAGCTCCATTACTATTGATATCTTGTTTAATCCTGTTCTTGTTAATACATCGAAATAAATATAATTGCATGAGTGGAACATATCTTATCGTGTATGGCAGATGGTGGATGGAATTAGTCCACACTTGGGTCGACACAGTGTCTGTGTACAGAACAGTCTATGGACTTGAAGTCTGTTTGTCCATGGTGTGGCCTCCCTCTGTGTTGGTCTGAAGGGTGCACAGTCCCCCTCTACTGGAGCTGGGCATGCTGCCATGGACCTCAACCCCCCCCCCCTCCTACCAGCACCCCCCACGCATTCACACCCGGGCATGGCCCACACACACAAACACACACATACATACAAACACACACTTGGGCCCAGTCCATACACACACACACACTTGGGTACAGTCCACACATGCATACTGGGCGTTTCACAGTTTGCCCGCGAGACAGTAGCTCCAGTGTTCTCAGATAGCCCCTCTCCACCCTCCGTCCACCCCCCCTCCACCCCTCCACCCCCCCCCCCACCCCCCATCACCTTACAGCACAGCTCAACCTGCATCCCTTCTCAGGCAGCCCAGTCCCAGCAGCGGTGACCCAGAGGGAACACACAGGCTCCCACACGACCACCAAACATCCACCTCTCCCGGGTGGAGCAAAGGAAGTGTACTTACAAGTTGTCAAGTGTCAAACCATCTCTCATTCACCCTCCTATAATGGGGTCAGTACAGTGTTTTTGTGCTTCTTCTCGAGTCTGCCGTGCACACTGCTGAGGTGGTTGGGCTGGGGAAGGGTCATGATCTGTACAAACAGCAGACAAGTTTCTCTCTTCGCCCAAACACAGCCAGGTAGACTGGGGCTTAGCCTGCGGTGTGTCTCCCAGCAGATGGCTACGGTGACTCGTGTGATTGGTGGACAGTGGGTCGGCTGCACGGCTGGGACTGTGACAGTGTTGGCTCCTCTGAGAGCCTGGCTTGTTGATAAGATGCCTTGTTGTGTTCCCCCGGCTGGGTCTGTAGCCAGCAGCACAGCCAGCGGCAAGAGAGAGAGACAGAGGGAGGAAGAGAGAGGAGCAAGAAAAGCAAGGGAAGGAGAGAGACGGAGAAACACGGGGGGGATGGAGTGAAGGATAGAGAAGAGAGCGGGCGGGCGGGCGGGCGGGCGGGCGGGTGAATGATTGAGGGAGTGAGTGAAAAGAGAGTGGTATAGAACGAGAGAGAGAGAAGACAGAGCAAAGGAGGAATATGAAATTGCAAGGTGTGCGGGAGAGAGAGAGAAGAATAAAGGAACGAGACTGAGGGGGAAAGAGAGTGAGGAGGGATATGAAGCTTGCAGATGTGGGGGGAGAGAGGGAAGAGGGATATAGAGAGAGAGAGAGAGAGGGGGGGGGAAGGAGAGAGAGAGAGAGAGAGAGAGAGAGAGAGAGAGAGAGAGAGAGAGAGAGAGAGAGAGAGAGAGAGAGGGGGGGGGGGAGAAAGGAAAAAGAGACAGAAATAGAGAGAGGGGGAAAAGAGACAAAGGGGGGGAAGGAAGGAAGGAAGGAAGGAAGAGAGGCAGGGAGGCAGGGAGGGAGGGAGGGAGGGAATGTAAAGAGGCAGGCGGAATAGCAGGAAGAAAAGAGGTCTGAACGTATGAGTGACTGGCTGGAAAGTCAGGAACCTAAGCTGCTTATCACCATGGAGGGAGAGCCAATTGCAGCACCAACACCTGACCAAAAAAGATAACAGATGTCTTATCAACAAGAGCAAACCATTCTTCTTGGACAGCATACAACATGGTTCCTCCTATCTCTGACCTGATCCGTCCACCATAACAGAGCTATCACACAACTCTGCCGTCCATAATGAGAAGGACAAACATATTCACGGAGCGTTTGAGCCCACGATCAGACAGAAAGATCTGTTAGACTATCATCCTCCAGCCAAGCATAGGCAAGGACAGGGGGGCACTGGATGCACTTTGATGAAAAGAAAAAAAAAGAATACATTGGCCACATTACAGGCGGTTGCTGGAGTTTTGTTTTGGCTCGGTTTTGTTTTGACGCGGAATTACTATACCCATTACACAAGCTGTTGTCTTGTCTTGGTGAAAACTCTTCAAGTGCATAGGTAATTGGCCATTTGGGGTGTGAATAAGTTAGGCCTTAATCGTTTTCTCCTTATGGATGATGGTGTTATTGTACCGGGGAGTCCAGAAGACGCATGGATGCTTGTGAGCAGGTTCTGGAGGTCAGTGCCCAGCCCTCTGTGACTCACAGCCCCAGGAATGGCTCTTCTTGCCAGGGGAGGAAAGATGGAGTCACCCCCCCCCCTCCGTCTTTCTTTCTTTCTTTCTCTCTCTTGGCTGGATTGTGCAGCTGCCCTCAGACTACTCCCCTCTCCTCCCACTTTCTGTCTCCGCCCCTCGTGTAATGATGCTACGAGCCTCGCCGTTGGCCAGGAGACGGTTGCCTCTGACGAGGTTGCCTGGGTCAACATTAAAGAGGTTCCCAAGTGGGGGGTTGACTTTGCCCAGGGCAGGGCAGACAGGGGTGCACTGGAGAGGTGTGTGTTTTTGATGGAGGGGGGAGGGGGGGGCGGTTAATCAGTATGCAATGGCAGTCATGTCACACATTGACTATAGACACACTTTTCATTAGGCAAGACTCAGTGACTCCGTTAATGCACAACTAAGAACGATTCCTGGAGAAACTGCTGTGAGGAGGAAACGAGACGCACGCACCGTCAAACACACACCTTCTCACACACATACACCCAAACACACACACTCCCCCCCCCCCCCCAACACACACACACACAACCAAACACACACTCACTCTCTCACACTTACACATGGATATGCCCTTTTCCCAACTCGCTCACTCTCATCCACTAATACAATTTTCGATACCATCACTCAGATTATCTTCGATAAAATATTCCATGAAGTGCTAGAATATGCCAAAACAGCTCCCCCTTGTGTACAGCAGTAAAACACCACATCATTTATTAGCACTCACTATGCAGTTCACACAATTTCAAAAATCATGAGGAAAATCTTCATTTGCCATGAAAGGTTTTATTTCATTCTAAATGTCTTCCAGAAAAGGAAGGTATTGAGAGACAGACAGTTGCGCTCATTCATGTCATACGGATAGTCAGAGTGAGTCAGCTGCCTGCCTTTCACTGCACAGCATGCTGTTTGGACTCACTGTTTACATCCAAACTTGAATTGCAGGAAAAGGGAGGAGATATTGAAGAGGGGCGGGAGGGGGGGAATGAGCAGTGAGGATCTTTGCACAAGAGAACTGATTCAATATAATCTGAAGATTTGGGGGCTTAACACACAGTGTTGTTTCTCCTTCGCTGAAACACTGTGTTAGACTCGAATATTATCTGCTTTGTATGAACACACGAGATGTGTGTTATTGCATGAGCCTAAGATGACGCCAAAACCAGAGGAAATCCAACTTGTTTGCTCAACTTTATTGAACTTGCAGTTCCTTCTCAATACTTCGCAGAATATTGAGTGTAGACAGTATTTACTGGGCCTAAACAAGCAGCTCTGTTGGGAGTAGAGCAGCAGTAAAATGCAGTTGAGTGTGTCGTACATTTAGCTAAAAGGCCTTACTGGCATATGGAAGCCCATTATGTTGTATTCATTTGAAGATTCATTAGCTGGATTTCCTCAAACACATGCACACATGCCACATTCATGCATGCCCACAAACATGCCCCCTTGCACACACACTTATGCACACACACTTATGCACACAAGCACACACACACACTTGCATGAACACACACACACATGCATTACCCATGCACACACACACACACAGTTCCACTACATCTAAGTTGATATCTTTGGCCACCTGCCTATCCAGGCTGGCAGGCATTTCTGTGTTTATTGAAGACTTCCTGACATACAGCAGAGAGCAGCAGATATACTGTGTGTGTGTGTGTGTGTGTGTGTGTGTGTGTGCCTGAGTATGTGTGTGTGCGTGCGCGTGTGCTCGTGTGGCAGGTTTGACACAGGGCAGATGTTGTTGTGTTCATGTCAGGACAGGACAAACACTTGTCATTAACACAAACACACAACAGCTGGAGAGAGAGAGAGAGAGAGAGAGAGAGAGAGAGAGAGAGAGAGGGAGAGAGAGAGAGAGAGAGAGAGAGAGAGAGAGAGAGAGAGAGAGAGAGAGAGAGAGAGAGAGAGAGGAGGGAGGGAGGGAGGGAGAGAGAGGGAGGGAGGGAGGGAGGGAGGGAGGGAGGGAGGGAGGGAGAGGAGAGGGAGAGGGAGAGGGAGAGGGAGAGGGAGAGGGAGAGGAGAGGGAGAGGGAGAGGGAGAGGGAGGGAGGGAGGGAGGGAGTGAGGGAGAGGGAGAGGGAGAGGGGGAGGGAGGGAGGGAGAGGGAGAGGGAGAGGGAGAGGGAGAGGGAGAGGGAGAGGGAGAGGGAGAGTGAGAGGGAGAGGGAGAGGGAGAGGGAGAGGGAGAGGGGGGAGGGAGGGAGGCTTGATCTTTCAATTTTCTAGTAAAACCAAACTGGCAACGCTCCATCATGATATTCCTTGTATTGATGTGCTGCATTGGCAGAGACTGTGGTGGTGGTGGTTCCCAGGCTAACGTTGTGGAACCACATTCCCCGTACAGTATCTGCAGGGGAGGGGGGTGATGATAAGGACACCCTGCCAATAAGCCAAGCAGACAGATTGAAGCTTGAGAAAAGTTGAAAACGTGTGCATTTGCTGAGACTGCAGTGTGTGATTCTGGATAACGAGGCCTAGACAGGGTTCTGGAGGTCAGGGCCAAACCCTGTGTGACTCATCGCCCCAGGAATGGAAGATGGAGGAAAGGAGCAGTATCGTCAGCCCCCACCCCCCCCCCCCACCCCCCACCAACGTTTCTCTCACTCTTTTCTCTTTCTCCCTCACTCTCAGATACACACAGATTTGTGTTGTTTCATTGTCTTGCATGTGTGGTATTTGTGCATGAGACCGTAAAGTGTATTTATGTCTTTGACATGCATAAAGTGAAACAGATACTGTGGGTGGACAGGGATTTGCGGGCCAAACCTTTCCTGTGTGTGTGTGTGCGAGTATACCAGTGTATATATATGTATACACCGTATGTATGCGGGTGTGTGTCAGGTTTCGTGTGAAATATGTGACCAGGCTGCATTGTGAGAGTATTAAGCGCTGCTTTCAGAGGGTTGACGGAGCCCACGGAGAGCGGCTTTATCCTGGAGATCAGTAATCAGGGAGAGGTGAATGGCCCAATCAGCCTTTTCTCTGTGAGCTGTTGCCAGGTCACCTCCACACACACACACACACACACACACACAGACAAACACACACAGACAAAAACACACACACACAGACAAACACACACAGACACACAGACAAAAACACACACACACACACACACACACAGAGACAGACAAACACACACAGACACACAGACAAACAGACACACACACACACAGAGACAGACAAACACACACAGACACACAGACAAACAGACACACACACAGAGACAGACAAACACAAACACACAGACACACTCCTACCTGCGACAGCTAACAGCCTCACTCAGAGCATGGCAGTGGCCATAGGAGGGTTTAGTGAGGGCTTGAGTTGGAGGAAAGTAACTGGGTTTAGTGAAGGCCATAGAGTCAGATGGTCTGGGATGGGAGGGCTGAGGAGAATACAAAGGCTACTTTATGTTCTGGACTGAGGACTGAGTGTGTGTGTAAGCAAGTTTGTGGACGCATTGTGCGAGTGTTTTTTTATGCAAACCATACAAAAAAAACGACATCCCTCGCTGGAAAATCGAAATATTTCATTTCCACATCACCCAATACTCCAGTGTGCCAAACACTTTCATACCAATAGTACGAACTGTTCCCTCCCCAACGGGCCATCCATGGGGGTGTGTCTTCAATGTCTGTGTATTGGTATTCACAGTATCATAATATCACTCTGTGGGCTTTGCTTTTATAGCACACAGCAAGCCTTTGTCTGGCCACATACTTATGAGAGAGTGATAGTGGGAGAGAGAGGGTAAGAGAAAGAGGGAGGGAGAGCTTGCATACATTCCTCCATAAATAAATGACAAACGGTGCGTAACTGGAGACAACAATGGTCCTTCGACGGCCTCTTAACGAGACCTGGGACGTCCAGTGACAAGTGGTATCTTGTTATGTCTAGAACCTTCCACACCAGGACTTCTCACAGAGGAACCGAGTCGAAAGCGGAAAGAGATAGTTTATTGAACGACTACCGTAATGTCTTTACTGTCAATTATCCACGTTACATTGATCGCATCACTCGTCAGTCTAATGATACAGCAACAACTAGATTACCCATAAGGCTTTGAAAACAAGTGGTCTATGTTTTCCTTTGGACCAATCCATTTACCTAACACTGGCAGCTGGCAGAATGGTAATGGGTTCATTTTTAGGGCCTTCCCAGAGGCACGTCATTAAAATGTCTCAACATGAAATCTTGGTCTGGCTACATGTTGCTAGCATGTTGTCTATCAGTCTGTCTGTGTATCAGACAACCTAGCATGCCGTCTGTCTAGCTAGCTTTACGCCTGACTGGCCGGCTGACTAACAGTCTGGGAGAGTGGGTGTGCGAGAGAGCCGACGCTCCCTCCATATGTGGGACATTATCGTCCAGCTGGATCCAGTGCGTTTGCTCACTTTCTGACCCCACCACTTTCAATTACATGGTCCGCAAGGCTGCCCACTGATCTCCCCACGTTTCCTGTGAAGATATTTAAATCGTACAGGAAATACGACGAACAAAAGCATGCTTCGGTTCCATCACCAGCTGGGACAGCAGTTTGCGCAGCATGCAGTGCAATGCTGCTGGGTTTGCGCAACGTCGAGTCATAAGTCAATCGGTCAACACTGATGGCAGCTGACCTTTTTGAGAAAGCATGTTCTTTTTCACGGAGCAGTTCAGGCATGACCTCATTGAATTTTGTTGTGTGAAATATTGTTTGGTGGAACACCAAACAATATTTCACACAACAAAATGCACCAAACACACAGTAGCCCCTGTGCAACCTATTTATTTGTAACGGATATACCTGGCTGGCTGGTGCTGTCCTGGCTGTGTTATGTGCTGAGGACTGAGGAGCAGTCTGGATGTGGTTCAAAATGGGCTGTGACACATATTTGGAGGAATGCCTAGCTCTGTGGGCCTTCCAATGGGGTTTCTTCAGGGACTATCTGGAGGGAGAAGCATGCTAAAGCTAACTGATAATAACCATAGGGGGGAGGTTGCATGGTTGTGTTACTACATGTATCATTGTGTGTGTGTGTGTGTGTGTGTGTTTACAGTGTCTGTCATATAGGCCAAAATGCTTGGCAGTCACCTGATGGTCTGGTGCCCCAGGTTTCCCACAACAAATTTTGTCCCACAGCTGCCACGACCCTCCTTGTAGATGTGAAAATGTGTACACACACACACGCACACACACACACACACTCTCTCACGGGCTTCCCAGAGAAGGCAGAAGCACGGTCACTAACCCTTAGGGTTGTTGTTCTGTGTCCCGGAATGCAGTTTACTTTCTAAATCCCCCACCAGCCCCCGGCCCCACCGGTCTCCCCTTGAGGCTGAGGGGGGAGGTTGGGCAGGTTTGGGGGGTTGGGCCGGCGTGTCAGTAACCTCCGTCCCCTTTCTACGTGAGCCCAGGCTGGAATTTCGAAGCCGCAGCAGTTATCAGTGTTGTTGCAGCGTTCCCCCTCAGTTCGCCTGTCCCTCTCTCACGGCACGTCTGCTTGTTGCTCTCGGCCCGAGCGGAGCCCACCGACATGGAAGAAAGGATAGGAGAGGAGGGTGGAGGAAGCACCCCAGTGGAAGGTAATCTGTGACTGACCCTGAACCGGGAATTCATCTTGTGTGTGAAAAGTTTTCGGTCATTTGAAATGTGTTCTCTTTGTCTCTCTCCTCTTACCATGGATAGGCTAAGTGAGTTACCGTAGAGAGCTGGAGAGAGAGAGAGAGAGCCTGAATGACCGTGTTTGGGAGGTTAAAAATAGGACCTGCAAGTACGCCAGCCATGCTTTGGCAGTAAACTTGAGAGGGAAGAGGGGGTCTTTGAAATGACACTGCAGCGCCTCTCTATGTTCTCAGACACCTTAGGCCCCCTCCACAGTGCTTGGATTGGATCCAGACAGCTTCTTGCTCTGTGTGTCATTGTGCGGGTGAATAATATATATACCACTGTTTTTTATTCTCTCCTTTGAACAATGTTTTCCCCTTACACTTGACATGCCATTGTGCCCATATACATCCTGAAGGAACACATAGGAGATGGAAATCAACTGGATATCATCTATGTGTCTCATCAGACATTGTTGGCTGGTCTGTTGTGTATAAGGACTTTCAGGATTTACGTTCATTTGAGAGGAAAGCTATTTTAATATCAGTGCACTTTTCGAGCACTGCTTTCCAACCGTTTTAAAGGATTTCCTCAAGCGAATGGCACGGTTTGGCCCACCAAACAGGTGCTTACATGGTGAACCGTCACCTGAAGACGCTGTCTGCAAGTCTCTGTCGGCTGGCCACACAGATAGGTGTGCAGAGCGACCAAATCGCTTTAGGGTTGCCAGGTTGGGTGGTTTTTCTCATTAGCTCCTGAATGGTACACGTAGACATCATAGCAGACCTGGCGCCTGCAAAACAACAATGCTTTATCGTTTGAGTCGTCGATCTTCCCTGGTCCTCCTCTCTCTCTTTCCCATCTCCTCTCCTCCTGTACTCCGACAGGCTGGAAGAATTACAACGGGGGGGGTGAAAAGAGAAGTGTCAGTGTGTAACACACACAGCTTTGTTGGGGTAGCCTCCCCCCCAGAACACACACACGCCCTTTCACCTGAGCAGGAAGTTGATTTGTGGTGTTAAAGTACGGAATCCCACAGGGTTGCATTGATTTATAACAGTGTAACGGCGTGTTGAGAGCTTGAGGTGTTTTCGGCGAAACACTTTTAATAAAACCACTCAGTGATAGCATACTATAAAGAGCTCCATCCACAGGTTTACAGACCTATTGGTTCTGTTGTAACAGTGGGGACTGGTTGTATGTTTGCTTCATTGCCTCACATCTGCCACTTGGCATAACTCCCACATGTTTTATGTAGATATAATCTTGTTGATTCGACACATGGTCTCTGTTTCCTTGGGAACCCATAAATCTCCAGGAAGAACTCTCAGAACTTCTTCCAGAGTGGGCCTGTTCCGCAAGAAGCAGCCCATTGCCATGGAGAACTTATTAAAACATCCACTAATGAACGACGAGACATTTCCTCTCAATATATCTGCTTCGACGTGAAGCAGTCATCAACACCTTCTGTTTCACCCTGGGATGATATTTCCCAAATATATCAACAGTCTGGCTCGTGTTCCCTCTCAGACAAGATACTGAATGTCGGCCTGTTTTTCTTTATTTATTATAACATCTGCTACTGGTTAATGTTTTCGTCGCCAGAATTGCTGCTGTCATTTTATATTTTTTCAGTCCACTCTCCGGTCTGGAGCAGGATGAAGAAGTTATGAGGTTGTGCCCTGTTTTTCAATAGCTGATGCACAAACAAGCCTGTTTTCTTCTGAAAATCTCCAAAACTCGTCCGCTAATTGTAGTCATTTCCTCTGACTGTTATAGTTGTATGAAGAGGGTGTTGTAAGAGTGAGTGGTGACTGTATAAGTACCTGCGTTATCACTGCAGTCTCTCCTACTTTGGAAGGTGTTGTGGTCTTAGTGAATTTTAATCTTGCAAAGCTTTTACTGAAGGGATGACTGAAAACACGCACACACAGACACACACACACACTAGGCCTCCACACACATCAAACTGACCTCGTCTTACACCGTGGCCTCGTTGACGATCCAGTGTACTGACCCTCCCTGTCTATCCCCTTCTCCACAGAGCAGACCAAGAGCAACCTGAAGGTGACCTCCCCGGAGGACGGAGAGCACCTGAGCCGCAGGCAGGCCTCGCCGAATGGGACGCCGTCCCGCTCCCACACCCCCGCCTCAGCCTCGTCCGCCCCCGCCGCCGACCCCAAGGCCTCCAGCCGCACCGTCCCACGCAGGCACACGGTAGGGGGCGCCCGCAGCTCCCGGGACATCCTGGCCATGCAGCCCCCGGACATGGACAAGAAGAGGGAGGCTTTCCTGGAGCACCTGAAGCAGAAGTACCCCCACCACGCCTCGGCCATCATGGGCCACCAGGAGAGGCTCCGCGAGCAGGTACGTGGTGGCCAGGTGGAGCTCGTCACTGGGTGGAGGTTGTGGAGGTTGTGGAGGTTGTGGAGGTTGTGGAGGTTGTGGAGGTTGTGGAGGTTGTGGGTTCTGTTCACGTCAGTGGTAGTGACTATTCAGTGTCTGTTCTCACCAAGGTGTGCATAGCCTCTGTCTTTTCAAAAGAAATCATGCTAGTTACAGTAAAACCGTGAGAAACAACGGCCACCATGTCTTAGAATCACAGCAAGACTATATTTTATTAGGATCTTGAGGTTATTGGAAAGTACTCATTTTGCACAAAGTGTGAAAGGTTTTGTTTTTTGATCTATTTGTTGTTTTGAAGAACTTGGCCAACTCAAGAGTTCAATTGCAGAACTATTTATCCCTTTTTACCCATAGGATAGGATGGAATGCCATCCTATAAATCAGGTTGCCAGATATTTTATACTCCAACTGTTCTGAGATTAAGTGCTTTTTTCCTGTGTTGTGCAGAAGTAGAAATCTTTCTTTTCTCCACCTCTCACTTCAGCTTTGTGTTGGCAAAACCTTGTTATTTGAAGCACATATAAACCTGTTGCTGCTTATTTATGCATTGCAGGTAATTCATTTGTAAAGAATGTATAACAGGATGGAAATGTATTGATTAATTATATATATATAATTATATTACATGCTGTCCTCACATTCCGACCTAATAACATGTTGCATGTCCAGGTGTGTTTCAGTGAGTGCTCAGGGAAGACTTTGGAGGGAGGGAGAGGCGGACTCAGAGCAGGGTTGGAGGGAGGGTGATGAAGTGTGTAAGTGTGAGGGGGTTGTGGAGGGAACTCTCTTGGTGGACCTTGTGCTCACCTAGCCCTGGGTGTTGCTGTTTGTTCTGGGTCAGAGGACACAAAGGGAGACAGGTCGCTTGGGTGTATAGCCAAAACAAAGGAGGTTGAATGTAAGGCCGTTAGACACTGAGCCACGGGGGGTAACATGGTAAAGGGCACACACCATGTTGCGCAAGAAGTGTGTGTGTGGATGTGTGTATTTGTGTATGTGGGTGTGTGTGTGTGTGTGTGTGTGTGTGTGTGTGTGTGTGTGTGTATGCTGGGATGCATTAACATCTCTGATTATTGAGACAGAGAAAGAGAGACAAAGTGAACTTTGTCAAAACGCATTTTCCACTAAATGTAAAATGTGTAGGGACTTCCATTTCCAATTCAATTCCAAGTCAATATCCGACAGTCCGACACAATAGTATATTTGGAGATAATATGGTAGTCGGACAGGTAAATTAAGCTCTGGACAGGGTGGAGTCAAAGTTGCCATGGAGAGGCATGATGTCATCGCTCGAGGGGCTCAGTTTTCATGTAGGTGCCTGTTCGGAGTTTGTAGTCTTGAAGCCCTCGCTTAATGCAAGAGCGCTACGCTCAAGTCATGGAACACGGTACAATTGTGGCACGGTCCTTTCTGCCTGAGTTGTGCAAAGGAATACAAATGAACAATTGTCGATAAAAAGAACGCTTCAACTTTTAAGGCACGCATCTCTGACGCAGTTTGACGGTAGGCTCTTACTGCAATTGCTTTCTTATTTTAAGGTATTCAAACTATTCCAGTTTTTATCGGAAACTTTCGGTAAGTTCTTGCAATACGTACGGACAGGCATGCATTCGCTTCTGTTTTTCATTTAGAGTTAAGTTTAAAAAATATATATAACCGATGTACATGTTGAAACTACTCGGTGCAGCCATCAGGTGCTCCACTTGGGGGATGCTGGAAAAGTGGCGCTAGAGTTTTACAAGCAACAAAGCAATTGGTTATACATTATTACATTATTGGTTATACCCCTATACATTATTAACATTGGCTTAAGACAATTCGCGACGATGGCATACTTCTGTGACAACTCGAGGCGTATGAAGTGTTATAATGTGTCTTTAACAGTCGTTTTATAACCTCTCAGCGTCTTCTTATGGCGCGTAATCGGCATGGCGAGTTCAAGGACTTTCCAACAACAGTTTATCAATTCTCGACTGTTAAAGGTCAGCTACGTACTGGCGTATCATTCTCACATTGAAGTCTTCATTTGTCAGTGCAGCTAACCAGTCGAATTCCTTTCATGTGTTTGCAATACAATCTCACCCAGGCGCAAGTTAGTACGATGATGTTGAATTTGACCATCGTACCCGTGTTGTATTTGCTCAGTACTTGTAATTTTGTGGTGGCTAGTTGGACAATTGTGAAATTGATTCAGTAAAGATAGTGCACGGATACAAGGGGGTGTTTGTTATCGTCACCCTCTCTGTCTCCCTCCCCACACCACACTCAAAAGTTGTTCTATAGGTGTCAGGTGTCTGCCAGGTGAAATGTATTATTCATAAAGAATACATAAACTGAATATAAATAAGGCCCGGTCAATGGATTTCTATTTGAGAGAAACAAATAAAAAGCAAATTGTTTGAATGGTGAAATACTTCACTTTAGAAGGATATGGAAGAGTGAGACTGTCCCCTTGTTTTGGTCTTCCTGGGACATCATCCGTGATTTGATTGATTTGCAAGATGCTGTTGAGGGTCATTCCAGGGTCGCGAATCATTTGTTCTATACTGTATGGGCCCTGTGGAGAGAGTCCTGTCTAGGCAGCATCGCTTCCCTCCAAGTATTTTCCCATGGATGAAGTTCAAAGTCAAGTGTATTCAAATGAGCTGGGGGAGGAGATCTGATTGGAGGTATGTGGGTTTCTGTTAGCTGTTTTGGACAAAGAAGTATGTTTTCTTTGTGAGAACTGAGACTATTTGCAACATAAGCTACCAGAAATGCATGCATGGACAATTTTGGCTGGATTGAAACTGCCATACACTGACAGCACACAGTTTTTCTCATATCAGTCTTACAAATGGTAGTCCACTTCACCTGACATGAATCAGATCTAATCTAGACTCGAATTTTCCAGGGATATGTCAAGGTGTTTGCTTTAACCTGTAAGCAACTGTGTACTTCAAGTACGCTTCCTGCCATGTGTTGTTGTAATCAATGTGTGTCAAATATTGTAGCAATACTTTTACTGTACTTGGAAGGAGAAACGTGTAATAATCCTGTAACATGGCAGTGAGTAACTGTAAGTAATGTTCTTGTCACACGGCCGTTGAGTGACAGAGAGTTCCCAGAGCTACACAAATCAGAGGAGCAACCTCGTAGGCAAGAGTGCTACGACAGTGACACCAAAAAGAGAAGGTCTGAAATTTCACAGACGGGGTTGTCTCAAGGTTAAACGGAGGTTGGGAAGATGATATCTCTACGCTCTGCAGGAAAGTGAGTGACCCCCCCCCCCGGACCCCCCCCCTCACCCAACCTCGTGATGAATGACTCACTCTCACACAATTTCTACCCCCCAGTTAGTCTTCCCCCCTCCCCTCAATTCCTCCCTTGCTCTGATCCTTAAACCCTTAACAAACGGCAGGGTGGTTTAATTTCCTCTCTTGATCGGGCTTGTGCAAAGACCTGGCCGCCACCCAGGGGAGATGAGATAGCCGGCCTGCCCCTGTGCCCATCTACCCACCCCGCCCCTCCCCCCGCCCCTCCCCACGCCCCCCCACCGTCCACCCAGTCCCTTCAGACGAGTCGGCCCGCGTTTGATGATGATGAGCACGCACTGTAGCGCTTGACCGATCACACGGATCTCTCTCCCCCTCCCTTTCTTCCACTCTATCCCCTTCCCTCCCTCTCTCCCTCTCTATCTCTCCCCCTACCTCCTTACCTCCCTTCCTTTCTTCCACGCTCTCCCCTTCCCTCCCTCTCTTCCTCTCTCTCTCTCACCCCTCTCCCTTCATGCTTTTCTTCCACTCTCTCACCCTCCGTCCCTTCCCCTCCCTCCTCCGTCTCTCCCTTCCCCGTGAGGATCGAGCGATGACAGCCCCTCCCACGCCCTGCAGTCTGGCTGCCATCGTGCCGGGGTGTCGGGGGATTACCGCCGCCATCTCAGGACAGCTGCCTGCAGCTGTGGCCTTCCCAAGTCCAAGCAATCCTTCACACCTAACTAGCCCTCCAGCTCTGGAGACTGGAGTGCCCAGGTCTTTGTCGGAGCGGTGTTAGGAAACAGCTCCTGGGTTCCCTGTGGTGTTTCTTTGGGGGAGATGTAAACATATTGACAGGTGCAATGGATGGCCATGATTTGTTACAGTAGCTTGTATTACTGGGGGAATCGTGCTTAGTGAAATTCAAGTTGACAAATAGTTCAGCAATGTCCTAATAGGATTATTTGGGATGGAAAATACTGCACCTGCTAATTTTGTGAATGACATAAACTTTGTTTAACTCAGGTTTCTCACCTTGAGCTACTGAAAATGATTCTTCCAGTAAGAGAACTCTTCCCCACTTCCTCTCTCTCTCTCTCTCTCTCTCTCTCTCTCTCTCTCTCTCTCTCTCTCTCTCTCTCTCTCTCTCTCTCTCTCTCAGACGTGACATTCTTAATGTGGCCTTTGCAACATTGCCCAATCTTAGGTGCACAGTACTCTCCCTCTCTCCTTGGCCTGCTACACTGTTCTCCACCATCGACCAAGGTCAGCCAGATCCGAGGGGCACAGCCAGAGGAGGCTCTGGGAGGAACCTGAGAACATCAGGTGGAGAAATGGGGTTTCTGACCATGCACTTCTTATTTTAAACACCCCTTAACCTGAGAAACTGACCAAAAACAGAGCTTACAGCTAAGACTTCATTGATTCTCTCTCTCTCTCGCTTTCTCACTTTCACTCTCTATCTCTCTCTTCCTACCCCTCCCTCTCTGTCTCTTTTCTGTCTACTTCTGTCTTTCGCTTTGCAAGTTCTGATCGTTTAGTAGGCCCAACATGTTCTGCACGCCTTCGCATGTTCTGAGCCTTGCAAAGTGGATGTATGCAAGTTCTCTCGGTGTCAAACGTGTACAGTCTTCGCCACCCACCCCTCGCCATGCTTTTCCTAAAGCACCACTTTGTCACGGCTGTTACGTCCCCCTTGTCTGGGATCAACACAATCAGATCCAGTGTGCACTGGGGAGCCGGCTGGCTAACATCTGGTTTTCATCGAACCTACTCTCTCTCTCTCTCTCTCTTTCTGTCTCTCTCTTTCTCTGTCTCACTCTCTTGGTCTCTCTCACTCTCTCTGTCTCTCTCTCTGTGTTTCCCTCGTCCCCCTCTCTCTCTCTGTCGGACGAGTGTCGGCGGCAGGAGCTGGGCCCTTTAATGACCTCTCCCCCGAAGAGGAAGTTTGACGAGATCCCCGGGACCAAAACAAACGACGTCCGCGGGGCAAACGGAGGCGAGCGTCCGGGGAGGGGGAGGGCATGGGGGTTAACGACACATGCAGGCATTGACCTGCCAGGCCTGGGGGGCAGAGGTGGGGGGGGGTTGACGGAGGTGTGAGGGTTGGTCTCAATAGAGCCTGACCTCGCTCCCCGCTAGCACCCCCTACCCCCCACCCCAACTATGGGGACAAGTGACCCATAGAGTGGCGTCTGGTCTGGGGCTAATCCTGAAGGACAAAGGGGGTGGTTTTGGGAGGTTGGGGTGGGGGGATTAAGCCTTGTGTGACAGAGGTCTTTGCCCAGCCCTGCTCTGATCAGCTTCTGATAACGAGCCAGACGCCAGACACAGAAAGAACACATGTCACACGCACACACACACACACACACACACACTGCTACATGTGTAAATCAGACCAGCTAGTCAGGTCGGATCCCTTCTCCTTCTCTCAGGTATGACAAAGCTCTTGTTTACAGACGGGCTTTACTTTACAACAAAAGCGATGAATCACACCGAGTTATTCGTGGCTTCTGTTTCCGCTACGATGAAACAGATGACAGTACACAGAGGACAGGTTTAGATTTTTCTTCTTTGCTGAAACACTCCTGGCTGAATGAGGGGGAAGGCAGGCGGGCGGGGAGGGAGGGAGGGGTTTATACAGGACAGACATCTTGAACTTTAAAACACACATTCCTGAGGGAGCTATTAAAGCCGTTAGTCAGAACGGTAGCAAGTGGGGAGCAACCTGCAAGATGGGCCTTCGTTTCTGCAGTCCCACCATGGTCCATGATAACTCCTCAGTGCACTGTGGAAGAGCTTGCTCCAAAAAGGGCACAAATTGCATTTAAAACACACAACAACGCATTCAAACATACATATATCTTTGGCTCAAGGAGTTTAACTTACTTACCATTGATATGTAATCATCCTGTAGGGTTTACATTTAGTCATTTAGCAGACGCTCTTATCCAGAGCGACTTACATTAAGTACAGGGACATTCCCCAAGGCAAGTAGGGTGAAGTGCCTTGCCCAAGGACACAACATCATATGGCACATCCGGGAATCGAACTGGCAACCTTCAGATTACTAGCCCGATTTCCTAACCGCTCAGCCACCTGACTCCCTTAGGTTTGCATGGATGTCCTGACCTGTCCTGGCAGTCGAGTGTTGAAGCCTTCATGGTGATGAAACGACGAGCTAGGATCTGACCTCCAGATCAAAAAAACAACCCCAAGAGGGCTGGAGAGGAATATGGCTATTTCCATATTGTTTTTCTTCGATACACACACACATATACACATACGCAAACAGGAGGCATGTAAACACACACACACAAGTACACTCACCTTGTTCAGCCCCAGCGATTCTTCGCATGCGATCAGACATCTGGCAGAGACCTGGGGCTGAAGATGGAGGCCTTCACTTCAAACGCTGGAGGTGGAGAGTGAGGAACACAACCATGACTGGAGCATCTGGTTCTGCTGATCCAAACCCATCTTGACCCTCCACCCCAATACGAACTGTTATTCGCTGGATAGCATTCCTTTTCAGGGAGAGGTAGTGTAATAAGTAAAGAGAGCGAGAGAGATATGGAGAAACACCTGGAAAGTTAGGGAAAAGAACAGATTTGATTTATTGCTTTTCCACATTTTGAGACATGATTCACCACCTAAAGAGCCACATCAAGATATGTCTAATTACTGCTCCAATCCATTATCGTTGAAAAACTCATGGCCACTTTTGTGATACTTTAGCTTTGGGGTCAGCTGTAGGTGGATTTGTGCTGAACAACATCTGTTTTGTCAAGTTATGAATCTGGTCGCAACCTCCTTAATCTCACTGCTGGCAAAAGCCATCAAAACTAAGCTCTTCATAGGATGATGTTGTATGTTGACTGTGGGGGTTTGAGTTTCTCTAACACGGATGACTTAGCACTATCTCTTGATAGAGCCCGGCTGATGCTGGTCATCAACCTCAACCACAGCCGTCATCCACCGTCACGGGAGCAGGGATATAGAGGTGCAGAGAGATGCCTGGCTCTCTCTGTCAGCAAGTGTGTGTATGTGGGTGTGGGTGTGTGTGTGTGTGTCTGTGTTTGTGCAGGCCCAAAGCCTGTAGCAGGGAGTGTTCTGTGAAAGGTGACAAGAACATTGTGTAAAGGTCAGAGGAGATAGAGGGGAAAAAAATGAACAGATGAAGAATGAGTGCGTGAAAGGAGGAGAGAAAAGGGATGATAGGCAACAGTGATGTTGAAAAGAGCAGAGCTCCATCTTGGGTCAATCTGCTAAATCCAGTACTGATTGATAATATAGCCTTTGCATGTTTACGTGATTATGCTGGTGAGTGTCTATGTCTCTGCGTACATGCAAGGATCATAAAAGATTGCAACTTTCAGGGAGGGAGTGGAATGCCTGTTTATGTTCTGTCATGTTTAATGAAATGTTTGACTAATGGTGCGTGTCTGTAGAAATGCACTTGTCCTCCTCTCCACTGGTCTCATCTTCTCATGACCCCTCTCCTCTTCCCCTCTTCCCCTCTCTTCTCCTCCCCGCTCCTACCCCTCCTATCTCATACCCTCCCGACCTCCTCTCCTCAGCCCATCTCTCCTCAAGTAGATGGAGAGATAATGTTACGCGGTCTGCGTTGAGGAGTGCCAGTGCTCTCTGACGGACTCCTAATTAGACAGGTGCAACGCGGGCGTTAACCACGCTGGTTCCAGGAGCCTAGGCACGTCCTCTCCGTCGAGGTGCTCTGACAGTGATTTATGCTCAAGACAACTCTCTCAGTGAATGAATGAAGCAGTATTTTGGGTGTTGCACAACTGCATTGTTGGACGGATAGAGTGTGGATGTGATGGTGCAGTGTTCCCTGGCTATGACTTTGTTTGTGTGCCATTGTGTGTGCTTTTGGGTGCGTGTCTGTGCATGCTTGTGCGTTGAACTTGGGTGGTGATCACTTAGCTCTGTGAGGGGAGATCAAGACTTTCTTTGTCCGCTGAGTGTCTCACACAAACACACACACACACATCATCCCATTCTTATATGCAGCCCTGCCTCTTTAAAACTTCAGGCTATTCATTTCCCAGCTAATATTGGGTGTACATTTTATCAAGAGACTGTCAAAAGTGCCTACTTGTTTACTCAAGTTCTCTCTCTCTCACACACACACACACACACACACACACACACACAAACACACACTGGAAGCTTTAAAAGTCTTTGCAATCTGATTGTAGTCTGTGGATATTAGAGCAAGTCTGGACTGGTCATGACTCAAAATAGTACTGTTTCAGCAATTGTGCAGTATGTCTGAGAGATCGAGAGAGATGGATAAAGAGTGTGAGAGTATCATAGTGTGGGAGAGAAAAACTGCAAGAAATGAAAAGAGACATTTAGTGTGTGTGTACGTGTGTGTGTGTGTGTGTGTGTGTGTGTGTGTGTGTGTGTGTGTGTGTGTGTGTGTGTGTGTGTGTGTGGATGAAGGGCGTGAAGGTAAAGGACAGGTAAATGATAGCCCAGCGAAGCCCAGACCTTCAGAACTGTTATCTGGCTGTTGAGCTGTAAAGTTACACAACTTCACACAACAGGCAGCTAAACTAACCCTGAAAGAAAACACCTCCATGGAGAGGCAGCTACACCAGAGGGCCTAGCTAAAAGCTAACATTACTCTTATAATTGCTACAAACTCTTATTTGTAGCAATTATAGTACGCTTTCAATCTGCTCATCAGTCATTTTATCCTTTTGTTAGGTAAGTTCTAACAGTATGTATGGTAATATTAAAGTGACCCGTATTAAAAGAAGAATAGAGCATTTTAATTGCGAGAAATGTGGCAAAAACAAAATAAACATGCAAGTGTGAAGCAGATCTAGCAGCAGGCTAATTATTGCGGCCTGTTCAATTCAAGTTTATTGTCATATGTACAGGATACACAAGTATACAAGTACAATGAAAAGCTTTGTGCCGCTGAGCTACCTATAACAATGCCGTTTTTAATAATCAAATAGATAGTAGCGGACAATAATAACAATAAAAGATAAGATAATAATAATTTAAAAAACAATATTCCTCTGTCCTCGGGTGATGAAGTCATCAGTGGTGATGGGGTCTGTTTGGGGTGGAGGGTCTCTCCTGGACACAAGTGGCATCTCTCTCTTCCCCTACATCTCCTTCCAGAGAGACCTCAGAGATGTGTTCTCCCAGACAGAGCCTGGAGCGGTTGTAGAGAGTATGTGACTGCAAGTTGCACCTGACTCTGGGGAGTCAGGTGGCTGAGCGGTTAGGGAAGCGGGCTAGTAATCAGAAGGTTACCAGTTCGATTCCCGGCCGTGCCAAATGACGTTGTGTCCTTGGGCAAGGCACTTCACCCTACTTGCCTCGGGGGAATGTCCCTGTAATTACTGTAAGTCGCTCTGGATAAGAGCGTCTGCTAAATGACTAAATGTAAATGTAAGTTCCTCTCTGATGGTTTCTCCAGATAGGGATGTGAGTTGACAGTGGAGTATGTGTCATGTCCCAGGCTGTGAGTTTGTGTGTGTGTATACACTGGATATATGTGTGTGTGTGTGTGTGTGTGTACGTGTGTGTGCATATGTTGATGTGTGTGTGTCTAGGGGACACTGCTGGAGCGGGGGAGTCATCAGCTCTATGGGGGAGGGGGGGGGGTGCAGAACAGAGCTGGACGACAGGGCAAAACAGGGGGGTCTGGAATAACAGCAGGAAGAGAAGCCCTGTGTGTGTGTGCTTGTGTTTAACGGAGCAGGAAAAGAAGCTCTGTGTGTATTTGTGTGTGCATGTGCCTGTATGTGTATGCGTTTAACAGTGCAGGAAGAAAAGCTTGTGTGTGTGTGTGTTCGTGCGTGCTCACATGTGTGTGTGTTGGTACACGCTCAGCCAGGCAGGGAGTTTCCACTCTCTGGACTGTAGGTTTGCACGAGGGAGAGGCAGTTGTCTGATAGCTCCTCAGGGCGAACACTGAGAGCTTCTCCTTCTGTCTCTGTGAGTACAATCACGCGCTTCTGGGTGTTGTTTAGGCTTGTGCGTTTGCATTTTCATAATACTAAAACCAACTTTTGTAAGTGAGCTTTTTTGCATCCATGCATGTGGGTGTGTTTGTACAGTATGTGTGTGTGTCGAAGCACCTATCAGTATAGAAACATTTATATCAATGGATATTGATTTGCTTGTCAAAGTAGTGGGACTGTAGGGCAAGTGTTCACCTGTTTCCATATCCACATCTATGTTTGTGGAAGTTTGGGGATTTTAATAAGCTGCTCGTTTAGTGTAGACAAACCTGTCAATGGTGTGTTTGTGTCTGTGTGTGCGTTTGCTACTTACGCACATGTCAGTGGTTTGAATCGACAGCGTCGGACAGTGCAAATCAGTTGTGCAAATGTCAGCAGCGACGGTGTGCTGGGGCTAGCCGTCTCCTGTCCGGGGAGGACAACAGAACGGTTGTTGCTGCGGAGACCTAACTTTGTCTCGTTGACAGACGTGTTATAGATGGGTGGTATTATTGTCTTTACTGTCTATCTGTTTTGTTGCAGTGCACATCTCTGGGCAGGGAGGCTAGTCCCAGCAAACAAAGAAACGACTGTGTCATCTGCCACGCCGAGCGCATGTTTTTGTTTGGCCCGGCCCCAGATGTTGATCATGTGGTAATGTGATTGACGAGGGAAGCGCTATAAACACCACTGTGCAAAACCCACCACAGGCTCCGGCCGCACGCCACGAGGACCGCGCCGCAGCGGCTCGGGAGGGCTGTCACCCTCGCGGCCACTCCTCCGCTAACGAACCAATTAACGCGAGGCAGGGCCCGGCCTCGTCTGGCAGGAGGTCATCTGAGGATTTGTGATGTGTGGGGGGGGGGGGGATTAGGAGAGGAATGCAGAGGCGAGGGGTGGGGGTGGGGGGGGGGTGCGAGGGGTGGGGGGGGCTGGGGAAAGAGAGTGGTTGGAGTTTAAGGTGTAGCTGTGGATGGGGGCAGGGACTGGGGTCGGAAAGGGGGTGAACAGGCCCAACCTCGGACATCCCCAGTCCCAGCTCTCCAGTAAGGTGTGCTCCGTATAGAGTCCAATCAACAAACACAATTAACCGTTTTTAGATATCTCTTGTGCAACCGTTTGCTTACGTTCCACAGGCTTATGTCAGATTTGTCCCGGTAAACACAGACGGCGTGCCTAGGCAGGGCAGAGTTAACCGGCGCCAGAGCCAAAGCGGGTTGGGTTTGTTTGCGTGACTCTGGGAGTTGACCCGGTCAGTTAATTACACACAGCAGAGTGATGGAGCGCCTCTATCTCCTCTACGCCTCTCCTTACTCTCTCCTGTCCACAGGGAGCTCAGCTAATTACCATCTTAAGTGAAAAAAGGTGTGTGTGTGTGTGCTCGTGTTTTTTCTGAATTTGGACTTCAATCGAAGAGAGAAAGGAACTCGCTCTCATCCGCCGTGTTTGGTGCGTGTGTGAATAGGTGTGTGTCGACGGAGATAGTTGAGTAACTGTTCCTTGTTTTTGACACAGTACAATATACTGTAAACCAAAGTTGAGCTTTAGTCTTTAAGTTGGAAAGAAACATGTTCAACATGTTTCTGTCTGTATTTTCGTGTTTCCGACCACTTCGAATGCGGTAGACACGGAGGTGAACAGCTACCCTTGAGGCTACCATTACCTAGATGATGGAGGGAGTTGGCGGCGTGTTTTAGTCTTATGTAGCCAGGGGAAGATCCCCCCCACCCACCCCTGGACGGCAGCTACAGGAGAAGCCATTATGCTTAACTACCATCATTAAGTTAATCACCAGCTCTCTGCTCGACACGTCTGTCGTTGCTGGTCTGTCTGTCAGTCTGCCTGCCTGTCTGTTTGTCTGTCTGCGTACTTGCCTGCTTGCCTACCTGTCTGTCTGTTTGTCTGTCTGGTGGTCAGGTTGGCTCTGTGTTAAGACACCAGTATGATCTTAGGAAATGACGGTCTTATCCTCATGGCATGAGATGAAAAACACTGGTGTTTCCTTGGATGCCTTGGATGTTGTTTGGAGCTTTTGGGTTCTCTTTAGGAAGGTTTAGACTTTTATCTCTGTGTTTCACAGCTTCAAATGAAGCAGACAAGCCTTTTTTCTTCGGAAAATACCGGAGGTTGTTTGGGATTTGGGAGCATTGAAATATGAACGTAAATCCAGATACACACTATACTTATCCCATTCTCTTCACCCATCCAAGCACACACACACACACACACAAAGTTTGATGATGGCACATATCAGATGGCTGTTCCATGTCACTAGGATGTCCTGTCTCGCAGGTCAGCTTTCCTGGAACAAAAGACTCACTCAAAGGTTAGCTTGGTCACATTGACACGCACACACACCCAGGCAAATACACACACACACACACACACACACACACACACTGGCGCAGGTACAGGACACAGGCAAGCACACACACACATAAAACCCCCCACTGGTTTTGTTCCAACACCAAGACTATAAAGGGGATTTACCGTGCGCAAAGTCTCCCTAGTATGAAATGGACCAGACATAAAACACTTCTCAACAGGTCCGTCCGCTGTGTGGACGCCCGAGGAAACCCGCTCTGAGATTCAAGCAGACCTAAGGCAGAGCCTGCCTCTCTAAAGACGGGTTTTGTAGTGATTTAGGATTTACTCGTTTTATGCCATTCATGCATTTTCAGTGAGAAGACAACCAGGGTTTCTTTACAGGGAACAACTCAACAAGGGTGTGTGATGGTTCGACCCCTGTCTGACCTCTGACAGGCCTTGTCTTAAAAAAACATAAATGGCCACCTCAAAACGACTTGCTCTACTCGTTTACATTAGCGTGTGACAAGTGCAGCTCAACTCAACTTGTTTGTCATCTATCACCACCGTGAGACAATAAGTATAGACTGAGTGTAGTATGAGTGTGTGTGTGTGTGTGTGTTGGCCACACAGCAGAGCAGTAGAAGTGCTGGGGTTGCTGTCAGCTGCCATGGGAAAACCAACCACTGAGAGTGAGAATGTGGGTGTGTCCTCCTCCACTTGCCTAACCACCTAGTGATCTGGTGGTTTATGTGTCTCGAAGGGGGGGAGGGATACGTTTTTTATGGTCGCTAACGGTGACTGACTTGTGGTTTTGAGACATCTGGAGCTAGCCACAGGAAGTGTGGAGATTTTACAGGAAATGGTTTTCTGTGAGAGTAGGGTGTCAAATGTGCTTGTCAGATGTATAATGTAATATATATGTATATATATTATGGAGAGAGAGAGGAGAGAAAGAGAGACCTTCCTCAGCTCATCATTTGTCAGTTCTGTGCTTGGGGCCCGGTGTGTAAACATAATTACGTGTCTCCTTAGGAAACACTAAGCACTAAGTCTCATTTAACATAACAGCTCCTCCCGTTCAACCATTCGCTGTCACTCACCTCCGCCAAAACACTCTGGTGGGATCTTCAACACCATATCTATCTCAGTAACAATCCCAAAACATCATCCGGCCTGCAGCGATGAGTTGTAAGTGTCCAGTGTAGGTAGGCCGTGTTCATTTCTCAGCCTATTTGGAATTGGCTGCTCATAAAAGATTCAGGACCACGGCTTTGGTTTCACGGCGTGCTCCCCAGTTTGAGTCCACACGCCACCCTGTCCTGACCCCGCCGTGTTGACCAGCTTCCGTCAGCTACCGGATCGCGTTTATGCACCAGCTGGATGGAGTCCGTATTTGTTAATTGAGTTTAAGGAGTTACGGAGGCTTGAGTCAGCTGTTCTGGCTGTGCAGGGGGGGATGGTGGTGGTGGGGGGGGTGGGGGGGGTAATATTGCAGTGTCAGGTAAGATTGCTTCTGTGGTTGCACCCTGAAGGTGACACACACACACACTGGCCCTGGATCCTTTCACCGTGACTCAGCAGAAACGCATGCTCTACGATAATAGAACGACCATGAGTGTGGACGCCGGCTTTAGAAGGAAGCCTTACATTAGCCAAGAATCTAGAATGACAGACGGGTACCGTAGCTGCAGTCATTCACTATCTACAGTAGGATGTCAGCTGACAAGGTCAATCACAGAGATCAATTTTTTACACTAGCCTTGTTTTCTGTAGTCCATGTAAAAGATATTTATCTATCAGATAGCACTGGGGCGGAATGGATTTCTCTCTGTGTTTGTGCTCTTTTCTTATCACTGGATGAGCTTTTCGATGCGTGTTTGACCATCTTCCTTCCATCTCTCCATCTTCCCTCTCCCTCTCCACCACTCCTGCCTGTCTTTCCATACCTCCCTTCTCCCTCCTCCTCTTTCCCCTCCTTCAGTCCCTGCAGAACATGCTCTCCTCTCTTCACACTGAGCTCGACATTCAGAAGTACTTGCTGAAAATACAATCGCCCGACAGAGTTAGTCTGCCTTTGACCTTATCTGCATCGTTCCCCATGAGTGTGTGTGATTCCTTGTGTGTGTTTTCAGTCCCTGCATCCCAACGAACCTCTCTGTTCCTGTGTGCTCACTTGCTGTGCCTCCCTGCCCCAGCATCTGCCCCTACGCACTCATGCCAGCTACTCTTGCCAAGCAAGCCACGGGGGGGAACAGAAATCTTCATCAATTGTTTGTCCCATTCAACCCACCCAAACTGTGTGTGTGTGTGCATGAGTGTGCGTGAGTGTGTGTGTGAGTGTGTGTGTTAGTGTGAGCGTGCGACTCCCTGCGTGCGTCGGCATTTCGATGTGCTCGCGTTCGTGCGCGCACGGCGCTGGCCGCGTGTCCACAAACCCATTATCTCCCTGGCACAAGCAAAGCAGCAGTGCCTGCTTTCATAAAGGCCTCTGTGTGCACTGACCCCAGCTATTAACTCACACACTGCCCCGGCTGAATAGATGACTTTTCATCACACACACACACACACACACACACACACACACGAAAGCACTTAAACGTAAATGCACAAGCACTCAAACACACACGTTTAGTAGCCGTCCCAAGCCTTGGTGCTCCACTCTTTCTGGGGCCTCGGCTAACACATTTCTGAAGCATGTAAATGTAACTGGTAGGTCTTCAAAAGATAATACTGAAATGTATTTCTTTTGACAGCGTGTTAACATGGGCTCTCGACAGCTTGTAGGCATGCTTACAGCGCATAGTGTTCTACCTAGACCATTAAGTGTGGCATTACTAATTGTGTGAGATTAGAAACATATTTTTCCCTCCATAGGCATTTGAAGTGCTCTTTTATCCCCTTTAAACAGGTGTGTTCTGACTCAAACTGTTGCACACGTCCTGTCTCTGACGGCTGAAACGAGTCGATCAATTTCGAAGACCAAAGCATGATCTGCTGCTCCTCTCTTCTGTAAATCAGTTTGCTGTGCTGTGGTCCTGTGAGTTTGACCCCTTGTCTTCCCTCTCTCTCTCTCTCTTCCCCCCCCCTTCCAGGGTAGGAGCCCTAAGCACGGCCCCAGCCCTGTGCCCGGTGTTGGGGAGCAGGCTGAGCATCTCTCCCTGGCCTCCATCGAGTCCCTGGACACCATGTCGGAGGCGGACTCCCCCAGCGCCTTCACCCGTGGCAGCCGATCCAGGGCCAGCCTGCCTGTGGTGCGCTCCACCAACCAGACCAAGGACCGCTCCCTAGGTAGGTGCCTCCGCCAGCCAGCAGGTGTTGCAACACTGACAACCACCGGCAGGCATGTGTGACCGCGCTTGCATGTGAGGGCGTGTTTCAAGGACTCAGCCCTCCAAAGTTCTGTCTTGTCTGTCTCTCTCTCTCTCTCTCTCTCTCTCTCTCTCTATCCATGTTCTCACACACACACACACAAACATCAGTCTACTCTCCTCCCCCTCTTTTCCCATCTCTGAGCTTAGCTGTAATTAGAATTCATTTCCCCTGCACCGGGAGATTACAGAACACAGCCCCACAATGTGCCGTCATGTTATTTACCGGATCAGAGACCGCAGGCGCATTATCAATTCACTCGGCCACTCCATTAACTTCGATGTAGAGAAATACCACAAAGTTGTGTGCGGCCACGGACAACAAGGGAGCTCTCTCATCGCAGCATGTGCTGGAGTCCAACTGACAGGATATTGCAGTTTAATGGGTGACTTACGAGCGTAAACAAACTCCCGAGTCTTTTATGTGGGGACGTAATAATTGGCTTGCTCTTCGTTCTTTTTTATCTCTGAAAAAGAGGGTGTTTGTTTGGAGCAGCTCTTAACTAGAGTGAGAAGGAGGGAACCCAAAAGCAGTGGTTTCCCTTGCCAGCTCAAGCCATGAAGGCCTCTTGCCTTGCTGGAGGCCCTCTGGAGCGAAACATTTTGGTTTAAAACCTAGAATATTCTATTCTCCGTACCACGTGGTACACACACACACACACATCTGCAGAAAGCGTTGTGACACCAGAGCGTTTATGGGGTGAGAAAGGGGGCGGAGAAACAAGGGGAACATTACCCAGAGTTCCTTCGGTGGCCCTCCACCCCCCCCCCCCACACACACACACACTCCCAGTTTGGTCTTTAGAGACACATGGTTCGTCCTAGAAGCCAGCACTGGCGGAGGGATCAGCACAGCCCTTTCACTCAGAACACTGTCTGCAGTTCCTCAAGACGCTGCTGGGATCAAGGAAGTCCTTTAAATCCGTCCAGTAAGTTTCTCTACTTCCTTCAATACGGCATAGATTTGTAGGTTTGAGAGCTTGTGTTGCTGTCGGAAGGTGTGGAGTTAAGTGCTACCAGGAGGTCCCTGCTGTGTGAGTTGGGATTGGGTCGGAGGTGTAGCACAGTGTCCCATTAGGCATGAGGACAGAGTGGAGTTGAGTCTGTTTTGAACAACCAGAGGACAATCAGAGAACGTCTGTTCTTTTACTCTGTTCGTTTGTTTCCGAGGCAACCTGAACATTTGGTTTTCATTTCAAGTGAAATCGGCCAATGAGCACCCACATGCTGCTCTGGGACCACACTGGTGGAAGCCAGATAACATGAATGCTACAGTATGTACTGTGAAGTTTAAACTAATGTGGTGACTTGGTCTGTGCTGTTAGCATAACTGCAAATCAAGGAAGGGGCAATGTTAGTTTGAATAAAAGAAAACACATTTGTGAAGTTATTACAAGGGAAACTCATAATGAGGTGTGTGTGTGTGTGTGGGCCACTGAGCAACTCAGCAGTTTGTGTTTCCCAAAGTCATGCTTCTCCATCTCTCCTGTTTCAAGGTGCATGTAGCACGTGTAATATTTCACCCACATTTGGGAGCTTTTACTTGCCCAGTCATCGATGGAGAGAGAGAGAGAGAGAGAGAGAGAGAGAGAGAGAGAGAGAGAGAGAGAGAGAGAGAGAGAGAGAGAGAGCGAGAGAGAGAGAGAGAGAGAGAGAGAGAGAGAGAGAGAGAGAGAGAGAGAGAGAGAGAGAGAGAGAGAGAGAGAAAGGTAGAGAGAGAAACAGAGGAACATTAAAGGGTGGAACAGAGGAAAGGAATAGAAATGAGGATCAGTAACAGAACAACAATATTGTTCAATATTGTGTTGCCTCCCCCCCAAAAGTCCTGCATCAAGGAAAATCTTGTACAAATCCTCGTGTTTCCATGAAGAAGGTTTTAAGTTCTGTGTATTTATCATGATGCTGTGTTATATAAATATAAGCTTTGACTTAAACAGACATCCTAGGAGACATCTGTTTTGGTGGTGTACCGTGAAGTAGCCACACCCTTAGTTCAGAGGAACTGGAGCAGGACACTTTGATGTAAAGTTACATGTTTCCGCCCACATCACACATCGCCCCGCCCCCTCTTCCCCCAGCACTCTCAGTCACACAGCCCACAAGGGAATTCAATGAGCCATCTTTGATCTTTACTGGAGACACACATGCACAATATATCCCTCCCTTCCTCTCTCTCTCTCTTTCTGTGTATCGAATCTCACACACACATCATTTCTGTACTTAAACAAACTCCCTCCATAACCACTGTGGACCCATAAACGCCACTAAACCCATAAAGATGACTTTCTGACGGCATACTGGACTTATCTGAACACACGCTGTCTCAGCTGACCTGATGACTCTCCCCCCCCCTTCCCCTCCAGGCGTTCTGTACCTGCAGTACGGGGACGAGACCAAGCAGATCCGCATGCCCAACGAGATCACCAGCTCCGACACAGTGCGGGCGCTGTTCGTCAGCGCCTTCCCCCAGCAGCTCACCATGAAGATGCTGGAGTCCCCCAGCGTGGCCGTCTACGTCAAGGACGACATGAGGAACGTGTACTACGAGCTCACCGACGTCAGGTGGGGGGTTTGGTCATGTCCATGGATGTGCGTGTTTGTCTTTGTAGAAGCAGATCCTTTTGGGTGTGTCTCTCCTCCCGCCCCCCCCCCCCCCTCTCCCCCAGGTCGTCATTGCTACCCTGCTGCCTTCCTCTTCCCCCTTCCTTTGCTACTTCCTGTCTAAGCCCTCTCCACACAGGAAGTGACCTGGGCCTGGAGCAGCCTGCTCGTCCACTTCCTCCTCTCCAAACGAAATCAATAAAGTTGCGGATACAGAGGCTACCCAACAACTTACAAGCCCCTCTCCAAAACCCTCTTCTCCTAATCTGTTTTCCTTGAGTATTATTACTCAAATTATTTTAATGTTTGTTTCTAAAGAACGTCAAACACAGTGCAGAACACCAGAAAAAGAATCAAAGCTTCTTTCCGAAAGCTATACCTCGACTTCAGCCGTGTATTGTGTGCAATGTGTACTTTGGGACTATCTCAGTTGTGTTATATAACGGCAGTAAAAAGCTGTGACGTGGGTTACAGAGGCTGATACAGCACAGAGGTAGAGAACACTTCAAGAAGCCGCACTTTACATATCAACACCTAGCACATATCCGAAAAGACTAGAAAACTCGTAGTTTCAGTCAACAAAACGTCCATGACGCCGTTTGTAGATTTCCCTATGAGTCATTTTAGGCTTCGGGTATAATTCGAATCCTTGGACACGGTTGGAAGTCCGGCACGATGTCTGACTACAGGAGTAGGCTGTCTGTGTACGACGTGGCCATGGCTGAATACTGGCCCATGGCAGGGTACAGGAGACCCAGGTCCAGGCAGGACCGGCCGCTCTCTGACGGAGATATCTGGGCCGCCTCTTTACCAGTGGATGTCTTTCCCTACAGAAACATCACAGACCACTCCTGCCTCAAGGTGTACCACAAGGACCCGGCGCAGGCCTTCAGCCATGGCCCCAGACCCACCAACGGAGATGCCAGGGTGAGTACCAAGCTCACACCCACCTGGGGGTTCCACTGAAATGGGGTGGTCATCCAGGCATTGGTCCGTGATCTTAGCTAGGCCACACCGGTGTTGATGTTAGTGTTTTTCAAATACAGCGACAGCCAACCTTACCTGGGGGTAATTCTAACTAAATGAGGTTAGGTTTGGACTTTGAACCATTTTCATTGTGTGTGTAGAAATTGTATTTGTTGGTAGTGAGTGAAAGTGTAATTCCCAGAACCACACCTGCGGAGTAACAAGGGTAAAGGTGGAGTTGTTTATGAGTGTCGGTCAGACCGATTGGCAGGGTGCCAATGGCTACGTCAGAGAACAGGCCTCTCTGGGAAGTCACAGTATACTGGCACAGCCATCAATGGGCCTTACCGTATCCAGTCTCCATTTCCTCTCTGTTCTCCTCCACTTATTACTCTTCTGCCCCCCTCCCCCCCTTCCCCCAGTCTTTGACCTCCTCCACCTTTCCATTGTCATCTCCTTCTACTCATCGCCCATCGAGGCACTCTTGTGGTCTGTGCTCCCCACCACCTCATCTACTTAACGGGGCCTTTTTTTCCTCCACCGCCTGATTTTGGGCCGGAGGGGTGTGAGGGCGGGTCAATCCAGCAAGTGGGAGGGCTGAAGAGGAGGGGCAACCCTGTGGAGGCAGCCCCGCATGCACGTCTCACTACCACGTTGCTGGGAAGGGAGTGGGGGGTGAATGGAGGAGGGATTGAACCTAGATTCACAGGACTTTTTCTTTCTCCATTCTTCTCCAAATCTCACCCTAATCCCCCCCCCCCCCCCCCTCTCCCTCACACATACACACACATTATTTTTGTTTCCCGTCGATGTAACGGAACTAAAGCTTCCTAAGACCTCATTCCTTGTGTGTTCCACCTCCTCAAATCCTCTCCGGCCAGCAGACCCCTGTCTTTCTCTCTAATCCAGGCTCTAAGGCTTGATCTGCCACCCCCCCTGCCTTCACCTCTCCACGTGGATTGCTAGGAAACATCCTCAGCATTATGTTAATACTATTCATATTCTCCTGGGGAAAATATGATTTAACCTAGATAAAGGGAGTGCAGGTGCTTTTGTGGACTCTGAGGGGGAGAGGTGGGGGGGTAGTTTAAGTTCCTCTAAAAACGTATGAAAGTGTTGCCCTGGGTGGAAACACACTTTGAAGGGGCTCTCAAAGGTCAAGAGAATGAGTGGGAGAAAAAGACAAATAAGGCAGAAAATGGAGGGGGGCTAGGGGAGGATAAGCAGGCAGAGAGCAAGAAGGCTTCTAAACTGGGGGTGCAACAGTTGATAAGGAATATTTAAAGAAAACCTTTTTTAGGATAGCACTAGCTGCTTTTAACATAAACGAGCAATGTTAAACATTTCTTACCTACGGAGGCCCTCAGAGTTGTTTAGCAACACAGACAGCTCAGTGCCAGCGGAATATGAATTTCAGTTTTTTGAAGCAGTTGTTCCTTTCCAGACAATTATTCCATTTTATTTTTTGTAAACACTGTCAATCTAACTTGAGCTGGCGGAGAGTGCAGAAGTTCATCTTAGAATTGGGGGCACTGTTTCTTATATTTGAATTTATTTATATCATATACAATCTTTTTTATGACCTAGTGCAACTTTAAGGTGGACTGGCAGGCCATTATGCATCCCAAGTAGAGTGTTGGAAAGTTGTTGCTGATGTGTGGCTCTCTGTCTCTGATGTGTGCCTCTAGTGGCCTGTCTGTCTCTGATGAGGCCTGTCATATCAGCACCATCAAGCAGTTTAGCCCACAAGCTGTTACACACTCTTGTCTCAACAGACAAAATCTGGATTCTTCTGCTAGGTGTGGTCTTAGACATGTGAAATGCATGTTTGCAATGTTTCTGCAATGTAACATGCAATGTTTCTTTGCATGTTAGTTATTTATTCATTCTGTATGTTAGTTTGTGTGTGTGTTAGAGCGCGTGAGAGAGACAGAAGTATAAGATATGATGTTGGGAGTGTGTGTGATAGAATGATAAAAAGAAAATGTGTTCTCTGTGAGAGAGAGAGAGAAGGTTAGACAATTTTTATTTTCTATGGGTCATAACAAGGCTTGGTACAGATTAGACTGAGCTCTTTTGTGTCGTCCCAACCAATCAACATTTAGCAAAATGTCAAGTGTGAACCTGCAGGTCACATGGTACAGATTTCCCCTTCTTGCAAAATAAAGCAGACATTGAAGTCTAGATTGTTTTTTAATCAAATTCTGCAAGAACATGTTGCATCGTGCACTTGATACCAAATGGTAATTTATTGGTAAATCAATCTGCAACAGTTGTTTTAGCTTGAACTAGTCAAAGAAATTACATTTGTGCTGAATCGATCTAGAATAAATGAAATATAATGACTGATGTCTGAATCAGTGCCCTGTTTTTACAATTGGCCTCATCAGCTGATGGCAGAATGCCCCTTGCAGACAGACCGACAAAAAACACACACACACACACACACACAAGATAAACAGTAGCTTTATTTTTGACAGATGTTAAGCTCAGACTGCAGATGTTCCCTCCGAGACAAAGGCCTTTCTGATACCGCCTTGCATTGGCAAGTCTCGTTTTATTGTGAAAGCCAAAAACTAGCATTCTAGAAGCAGGGACAACTACTATGATTGAATGAGGGCCGCACCTGTTTAAACACTGTGTGGGGGGAAGAGGGGGGAGGGTGGGAGGAGAGGGGTTGGAGGTCTATGGTGGGCTGAACAGTGTTGCTTTATATCAGTATTATCTTGAAGTGATCAAGGAATCACTACTACTGAGTCCTCCTGCCTGAACCATGTCGTACTAAGCCAGCAATATTTTTGAGAATATGTTCTATTTCTTCCATTCAGATTATTTAAATAGTACATAGTACATAATAAACAGCTCTTTTTGGTTTGTAAATGAAGTCATAATGTTAAATTAGGACCAGTTAGCATTAGCTACAGTATTAATCTGAAATAGATCAAGAAAAAGTTAGCTCTGTCAGCTTCAAATCTTCATGTGTCAACATGTTCACAGCTCTGCATATTTGAACATCAATAGAGGCTGGCCCCTCAACAGACTCATGTGAAGTGATTTTGTGTACACAACACCAGTGTTTGCTGTTGCTTGTGTTTTGTACATAGAGTTTCAACTTTGGGCTAATCGTTCACTGTAAGGTGGTTCCCCCCAGGATAATCACCTGTTATCTTCAATTATTTCCCTTTTTAATCTTGATCAAATATTATTCTCACACGTAATGAAATAGTGCTACTTAAATCTTTATTGATGATAAAGAACTGTTTCTCTGAGGATTATTTTTGAACCTGGTTTTAACACTGTAATATCACCTGTGTTTTGAGGATTATTTCAGTATTACCACCACCATAACATCACAGTCAGCTATTTCCAGAGTAGAATCAACAGTAGGCTAACATACTGTTGTTTCTGCCTTTCCATGGATACATCTTCTTTTAGTTTTGCATTCTTATTTCAGTTTAAGCATCAGCTTAATCTTTAGCTAGCCTGTGGATGTCGACCTGGTGTACAGCTGGAGTCAGTCTTCAATCTAACAAGTAACAACCGTGCGGTATTGAGGTGTCTTTATGAGTTCCTCCCAGACATGTTGTACTTCTAATAACAACAAGAGAGAGAGAGGGAGAAACAGAAAGAGAGAAGGGGTAGAAGGGAAAAAGTCTTTAAAAAAGCAACATGAGCCAAATTCAAACCAAATGTTCCCATTTTCGCCCCTCTTAGCCTCACATCTGAAGACTCATTTTCTTATTTGTTTAGCCAGAGTTTTATAGGTCTACTGACCAAATCCAGACCGTTGCCTCTTAAGGTCATGATATTTGAGAAACGAAATGCTTGTAGACCCTGTAAGGTACAATAGCATCTGCTTGTGATTGACAGCCATAGCTGTCCTGTGTGGCTGTGGTACGTACAAGAGAGAAGACTAGTGGTTCTGCGTGCTTAGATACAGTACCAGTGCTTGCCCAGCCCTGGTACTGTAGTTCCCCTGTACTTTTCCTTCGACTGCACATATTGGCAAAGACAATAACAAGTCAAAGACAAGACAAGACAAATAAAAAGTTTGCACTCAAGTGTATTTATGTATAATTATACTAATCCAAATAGGTTAAGTCGTCAATGTACTTGAACCATCTTAAGCCTTTTGTTGATGTATTTATTTAGAACATGCTGTTCTAAAGTTTTTGAAACGAATACTGTGTTTCTGGCCAGACCTGTCTCTCCAGGATGTTTGTAGATGTCTTTTCCTTTTCCGGGTAGAAACCTTGCAGAGATGTAAAGTTCTTGTTTGTCTTTGTGAGTGTTCCCAGCCCAGGCACTGTCTTTGTTCGCTGATACAAGCTTTTAGCCTTTGTTGCTTTTTCAATTCTACACACACACACACACACACAGGTTGCCACCTTATTGTGCTGTAGTACATTCTCTTTCATTTAAAGGAAGGAGCTTGAATCATTCAGATAAGAATTGTGCTTCACATGATTTGGAAATGTTATTGAAAAAAGACTTGGACAGTGTGCTACTCTGCAAAAATGACCTGCAGTCAGAGAGAATCCTTGTCCAACAATATTCAAAACGGTGACCTGCTCACCTCTCATTCAGGTGTAACCTATGACTCATGCTTCGCTGAACAAAGCTTTGATTGTTTGGCAGCACAGAGGAGGGAGTTAGAAGGATTGACAATATTCAAGGTTGCGTGCAAAGTTTACAACACTCCTGCCACAAGTTATTGCAATGTTTCACACTGCCAGTCCATAGATTTGCGCCCACCTCTGATTGGAAATATGCAGCTTCCCTTGAACATGGTGAGTGTTTGTATAACCTCTACAAAGTTTCTTCAGTACTTTTTAATAATTTGACAAGGACGTGTAACCCAACACAGTCTTAGCCTGTATTCAGCTGTGATCCTATATGATGTCATCTTTATTATCACTTGGAGTCGCATTGAGTCCCAAGTCTGTTCTTATGTAATACAAGGGTTTGTAATACATGAGGTATGGGGAAGCATTGTGTAGATTGAGAGTAGATGTTCGGATTTCCTTTTAAAGTTGCAGGTGACTCGCCACCGAAACCCCTTAATGAAATGATCTCACTGCCACTACAAGGCTCCTACCTGCAAGTTAGCTACACATTCCTGTGAACTCATATCTCTGCATACCGCCGAGTTTCACTGTCAACTATGTGACCCGCAACGTGAGATTTCACTCCGTTAACTTTTAACCACAACCGTAGCTGCATCATGCTGGGTTTCATAGTCCATCAGTACTCAGCAGTCCTCAATGGGTGGTCAGGACAAGGCCGTAACTGCCTGTTCCGGCCTCCTGTTCCCCCAAAAAAAGATTGAGAAAAGTGCCAGAACAAATCTGTTGCAAATTAACTAGCTACTTTCTTGCCCCCAAGGCCAGCATAGCTGAGGTCCTTCTCACATAGTGTTTTCATATGTGAGACTGTTTGGAAAGCCACAGTGTTATCTGGGAGAGACCTATTGACATTTCTGAGCACTATGTAAACTTTGGCAAAACGCTGGAGGTAAATGTTGCAGCTTTTGAAAGAAATGCAAAATGCTAGTTATCCGGGACAATAATCTTGTACGGTGCTATTTTATTCACGATGTGAGGCAGAGTACAATTTATAAAGGATTTTTCAGTGAAATGGAATGAGAAACAATATTTTACTGTGCAAAAGTGTGTGTCAACTGTTCTTTGATTCTCTTTGCTGACGGTTCAATCTTGCCACAAAACATTTTGAGAAACAACAGCTTTAACGGGGTTAGAGCAATGTTTTATTTTCGTTATGGTGGGATGTCTGGCAGGACACACACAAAACAAACAAGAGTTTCAGCTATACACCAAGATAGACTCGATGTTGCTATTCGCTAACCGAAGATTGCCAGGGTTTGCTGTACATCTGATGTTGTGTGTGTGGCTTGGAGTGTGTTTCATTCTGTGTTTCTGCATTTCAGATGCACAGAGAGATGATGTACGCCAGCCGAGAAGTCCAGCACCCCCTTCGGCAGCCCCCCATGGGGCCCCCGCCCATCCACCCCATGCAGGGTGCCATGTCGCCCACCACGCCCCACTCCCTGCCCCCCTCGCCCTCCCGGATCCCTTTCGGCCCTCGCCAGGGGCCTCTGCCGGCCAGCGCCACCATTCCCCGGGACCGCATCGCCACCGCCACCCCCCCGGGCCGCTCCGTGTCCCCCTGCCCCAGCGCCATTCTTGAGCGACGGGACGTCAAGCCGGATGATGACATGGGAGGTGGGAAGAGCCATAGCTTGGCCCGGGGCAACGAGGGGCTGTACGCGGATCCTTACCTGCTCCACGAGGGGAGAATGAGCCTGGCCTCTGCCCACGTAGGGCACCCCCCACCTGGGGAGAGTCCTGAGCACGGCCTGGGGGGGTACCACCGGTCCTCCATTCGCTCCACAGGCTCCTACAGCGGGCCCAGCCCCACGGACACCATGGATCACCCCGCCCTCTACCGCCAGAAGTCCCGCAACAGCCAGCTACCAACCCTTGGCTCCAAGACCCCGCCCCCCTCGCCACACAGGATGACCGAGGTCCGGGTGATTGACATCCACGGCGGCCCGCCCCCCCACGGAGTTGTGCCGCCCCCCCACGCCACGCACATGGAGCGCTCCTCGCCTGTGCGTCAGTCCTTCAGGAAGGAGGAAGTGGCCAAGTCCAGGAGCAACATGGGCTCTCCTGTGGTGGTTGACCTCCAGGGTCATGGGCCCATCCCGCCGGCCAGTGACCCCCAGACACGGTAAGCCTCGCGGGGACCCAAGGTGGGATGGATGGGGTGAGGGGGGGTGGAGCATGGAGCATGGACTAACTCTGCATCCCTGTTGCCACCCTAACAGTACGGCTGGGCTGTTGTAACCCCATGCCTCATCATCATCCTCACCTTCTGGAAGGGTAGAGACCCGGCCTTCGTCCATGTGTTTGTGAACAGAGTCAAGCCGAACCCAGCGGTTGAGACTGGACGGCCTGGCTTGTGTCTATTTTAGCTGGATCTAGTTTGTCCGGATCTGCGTGTGTGACCATCTCTGCTTATCCACAGCTTATCAAAAATCCTCGTTGAAGCCGCAGGCCAGACAGTGTGGATTAGTATTTCTTTATTTCAGTTTAACTTGGCTTCCATGACACACTAGGTGTGTTTACCAAGCGCAGTAACAGGATAGCACCTCACAGCCACCTGTACGCAGGAGTGTATATTTTGGTGTATATTCTCTGGCTTGGTTATTTGAACAACATTCATCTGGGTCGCCTGGAGCGAAGCTGTACAGCACACTGGCGTGGGTTTTTCAGCCGGGCAGTTTGGTCAGTTGGGTTTGAACAGCAGGAGCGAGACGAGCTCACAAACAAGAGAAGCCCGGGGGAGTGATGCTGTCCAGTTGGCATTTCACATAAGGCTTCCCTGGAGGGCCTTCACATGGAGGCAGAGGTGGGGCTCCGTGCATGAGAAAGAAAATATTGACCAGGTGGTATGAGTAAGACCTGGTGCTCCTGGAACGGACTAATCGCTGGAGCAGATCTATGAGGACCACCTGTGGGGTGCGACCACACTAACGGAAACAGGCGTGACAAAGGCATTTGTTTACATTCATTTTTATTCTTTTTTTTCTCCTCTCAAATGACTTATTCTCTGCCTGAGTGTCTTTAGGGGGACCATTACCTAGAAACAAGTTGACATTTACAGACATCACATTGTACATTCACCAATCAGTCAGATACAGCAAGTTGTACACACAGTAAAGGTGTTGCCTGTACAGTACGGCCGGCCAGGGAACAATCCCCCCACTGTTTGGCTATATGTTCAGAGGTCTCTGGCTCCATACAACAAAATCCTGAGTCACAGACCTTCTCGTTGTCCTCAGTTGCCCTCTTCCCCCTACCTCCCCCTCCCCCTCATGCTCCTCCACAGCCCCCATTAGACAAGTGATGACATGTGAACACAAGAGCCTTGCTATTTGTCCGTGGCCTCACCGCTCTGACTCCAAGCCCCTGATAAGGAGCCCCATTCACTCCCCTATCACGGTTTCCCCTGAATAACTCGAAGGTAATATGAGAATTGATGAGTTCTGTGTCGTCTTCGTCCGAGCACCAGTAACTCGTGACTCACCCTATTGTTTTAGCTCTGAATGGGAAAGCCCCAATGATCTAGACTCGTCGGAAGCCAAGGGGCTTAATCTACCAGACAGCCCTATGGTTGTTCCAACCACTGATGTTGGTTTGTTTTACATCCAGATGACTGGAGTGGTTCGACTGGGAGGGCATTGCAGACATACTAAGGGTGTACAGTTCAGGCCATGTTTGACCAAAGTATAGGGTTTCTCTGTCTGAATCGGCTATTGAGTGCTTTAGGAAAGTTATTCTAAAACTTGGGAGACTTTTATTTTTTGCCCACCATTTGTTTATTAATCCATACATAAAAAATATATATATTTAAAAAAATTATCAAATCAGCTTCCTCAACCAAGCCTTAAATGCAGGTACTTCCTTCATGATTAGGCTGAGTTGTAAAAAAAAAAATTAATAACCACACAAGCCCCAGTGTTAAAAGCTTGATTTTCTGATGTTTCCTGCAGACAGCGAATGAAGGCTATGGAGCAACAGATTGCCAGCTTGACTGGTCTTGTTCAGCATGCACTTTTAAAGAGTCCAAACTCTAGTGTCACCGAGGAGCCTCTCAGGTAAGCAAGTAGAAGAAGAGAAAGAGAGTGATGCAGCCTGGGAGTTTTCTAGATGGAAAAACCCCCAGCTGTCCAGCCAATACTAATCAGTTGTGATCATATCAGTCAGCTACTGCAGGGTAAATAAAAAACACTAATAGGATGAAATAGTACCCAGGGTATAATATGGAGTTATTTTCCTGAATCTCCCCCTCTATCCCCCCCCAAAATGGCTGCTGACTGGTTGGTTTACCTGACTGCATAACAAGACTACATTTGACTACATTTCAGCATGTTCTTTAGAGAACTGAAGCTAACTGTCATGACAATGCAAGTGTATGTTAGAGACTTGGGATAAGCTCAAACAGCTTATTAACAACTGTCATGTTTAACCTTCTTTGTATGTCAACCACATTGTCTGTCGGAATGTACATGTGTTCCACTAATATTTAACATCCATTCCTATTATAACTTCCTAGAGAAACGACTCCACTATGAAGTAACAGCAAATACCAATGTATCTCTCTCTTCCCTTCTCTCCCTGTCTCTGTTTGTCCCTCTCTCTGACCCTCTCTTCAGTGAGAGATCAATGAAGACAGCCTCTCCAAGTCACAGTTCACACAATGCAGGTCAGTAATATCCAATACATACCACATTATGCTCTAGGACACTCTGTGTAACTGTGTTATTCTCATCTTTGAAGATAATTCGTAGCGTCCTGACCTAATACGCCTTCCCGTGCTGCACGGCCCAGACAAGTTAGTTAACCTCCATCGGCATGGTCAGTCATGTGCACCACTTCAGAAGAGAAAAGCTATCCAGCCAAATCTTCTCATCGCCAATTCATATCGGCCTTCAAGTCTCCTCCTCGTCTCCCACACAGAACCAAGGCAAAGAGAGTTAGTGAGTGAAGACATAGAGAAGACGAGACAGGCAGGAAGAAAAAAAAACACCAAGCTAACTCCGGCTGCTGAAAGCATTACTTGGACCAAGACAGTCGGTCTTTCTCAGGCCCCTGGGTTATTCAGAGACTCAATCTCATCTGTGGGTTTGATCAAAAAGAAATACAAAGAAATCAAAAATGTATTGAATAAAAAGAACATTACTTAAGCGTCGAGCGAGGGTCTCTCATCTTGCGATATCCTTTCTCATACCAGGCTAGATTGTATCATGCAGGTGCCCCACAATCTCACCAAACACCAAGAGAAGACCTTTTTCAATTTTCCAAGGCCTTCCTCATGCGTCAAAGATCACATATCACATCAAACACGAGAAACTGACCATGCTTCAATCTTTAACTTAATCTCAAACCGCTGTAAAACACTACACATTCAGGAGAAATGCATTATAAAACAGATCGTCTTTGAATACTTGAGGTAATCTTTGTCTCGAGGCACTAATCCGAGAGAAAGGAAGGAAAGGTATACAGGTTCAGTACGCAGCTAGCTAGCGACACAAGTGCTGCATTCACAGTAACCTGTCCTTCAGGTTGGTGGAGCTTACGGGTGAAGTACTGAGGGAGAATAAAGACAGAGGGAGAAAGAGACGAGAGGGAAGGAGTGAGAGACTGTGAGGTGAGGGGTGCTCAGGGATTACGAGGACAATGGCAGTGTGTCCTGTCACTCCTGGGCTTGGTCTGTTTCTCTCTCTCTCTTTTTCTCTGTGCAAAGAGAGATCTTTAGAGGGCTCTCTGATGAATATTCTCTCTATTCTCTCTATCCTATTGTCTTCATCTGGGCAGGGACAGCCCTTCTGCCAGTGGACTTGTCTGCCAACATAATTGAAAAACAGAACATTTCAGATCCAACTACAGAACAGAAATGGGTGCAACATTCCGTTACATAATGGAAAAAGGCCTTACCACATTTTTAAATGCATATAGTGCAGGGTGGTTCAATGCCTAAATGCATTACTTATTGAAATACCATTTCCTGTTCTGACTGAAATAAAATGGAATTGACCCAAAATGGGACCTCAGGCGGTTACCAAGCGACAGAAGATCTACCTGTGTCCCATTTCAATCAAACACTACAGGAACTACTGGAATCAAATCCTAAATGGGGGACCCTGACAGACTCCGGACTGTTTCTCACTTTCAAAGATAAGGACGGTCTGTGAGGGGCACGTGAGCAGAGTCACGTTGCTCACACCGCAAACATCCGGCAGTTTCTAACCCCCGGGTCCTCCCCTAACCGTGATTGGAAGTGACGAGGTTTGGTCAGGGGGGATGGAGGTGATGGCCTATGTCAGAGGCCATGCCAGCTGAAGTAGCAGCGCTCTGCTCCGGGCACAGATGGTGAGACCCAGAGGGAAAGAGCGGGCCGTCATCACTAAACATTAGAGGCATTAATGCAGGACTGGCGTGGATGGTGCCGGTGGTTTGTACCCAGCAGAAGAACAGGGTAGAGGAGAGGGAGAAGGGGGAACAACATCCCCACAGGAGAGCCATGGGGGGGGGGGGTTTCCACTTCAGATGTAATGCGTGTGTTCGTGTATAACACTATACCTGAGGCAGTGTGTTGAATTTCATCTGCTCGGAATAAGAGAGTGATATCCTGCCATACCCCGCCCGCTCACCCCCCTCGAAAAAGGATTGCAGCGTTCCTAAAGTTTTCATGGTGTCCTCAAAGACATGCCAAACTGCTCCGGGTTGCACTGACTGCTTGGAATTTGAATAACTGATGCGACTGATATGAATGTTATATCATTTTTTATGTAAATTCCATCCTTTTCCTCTTGGAATCAGTGCTTGTAAATGAGGAAATATGTGTGCCGTTATAACTGCGTAGTCTGCCACGGCAAACTGAAAATGGCGCTCAAACTTCTGTAACATCAGACTTGTTGTTATAGTTGTTATCTAGTACCTGATGTTCTCTTTTCCCTCCTATTTTTGTCGTCGGCTTTTAGGGGATTCGCCGGTGTTAGCAATCCGGAGTGTGGTGGCGGCGGTGCCCTCGGACGTTGTCCCCGCCCCCGCGAGCGCCAACCTGCTGCAGGTCAGGAGGAACGTGAGCGACTTACGACAGCAGCTGCAGCTGATGAGGCAGCAACAGGTGCGACCCTGACACCCTGCTGAATGATTTAGAATCATACAAATGATCCTATATTATAAATACATGACCATGTATAATGCATATAGAAGTCCATTCGTATCGTGTTCGTCCGCTGTTGTGTGCGGCAGGCCTGGGTCAGGGGGTCCTTGCAGCATATTACAGTTTTTTACAATCGCTATGACAATTTTTTCAATGCTTCTAACAAGTTTCCTAAACTCTTAACGCACCCACACACCTACGACACCCAATTGGCAAACGGTTAATTTCATGTTCAAAATCACACATTGTAAACTAAACTCAAACACTCATTTTCATAACACAAAAATACACAATACACCATGTTTACCAAAACACTAACACACGTTCTCTTTCAACAGGAACATTTAGTCAATTATAGCACAGTGTCATAAAAACACTAACATCAGATGGAATTACAGAAACTGCATTATTTTATATATGTGTCAGATCTCACAGTATATGGATCATAGATTGTGTTTTGCAATGCGGTTTCTTTTGAAGCCTCTCTACATTTTTGTTTTGTTGGGTTTAGTAAATGCATGCATTTTGTTTCTTTTGCTGCAGAAATTCAGAACAAAAAATTAATGACCCATCTCAGAGTAGCTTTATACAATGTACGGTTACTGTATGGAAAAAAAAGAAAACAAACATAATTGCTGCAGTAAAGGCTTCATTTGCAACAGGACATTACTGCAACAAATATGCCATATACCTCCTTGGAAGTTTGTGGTAAGAGCATATTGGATGGATACTGTTTTCCTATAACGTTGTTTTCCTATAACGTCAATCCTTCTCTCAAGGATCCCTCCCAGATCAACCTGATTCACATAAGGACAGACATGACATAACATTTATGTACGTAAAGGCAGTCTTACTGTAATTCACTAGTCCTCCAGTTTTCTGCTCTGACACCATTACGTATTTCATCAGTTACCCTAACTCTGGCACTTCTATCAGCGCCACCACACATTCTAACTCCTCTCCCTTGCCCTTGTCCCACTCCTCTCCCGTGTCCTGGTACTTGTCTTCCTTTCCCTCGTGCAGGCAAAAGAAGTTCAAGCATTTAAAATTTGTGTTTACTCTATGCATTTTGTTTCAAAGCAATAAGAAATGTGTTAATTGTATAGCCAACACAGACGGATGTTGTGCTAACTGTGTCAAGAGTTAAGGAAACTTGTTAAAAGTATTGAAAAAATTGTCATAGCGATTGTAAAATACTGTAAGCTCTCGGAGTGTGGACTGTGTGTCGTCGTTTCTTCATGCGTGTGCTTGTGGGTGTTTGACTTGGTCACGTGTGTGTGTGTGCGTGCGTGTCGCAGCTCCAGAACCAGGAGGCTCTGCGGGCGCAGCTGAAGCGGGCGGAGCAGGAGATCAGCTCAAAGCTAGAGGAGGCCATGCGGCGCCTGGAGGACCCCGTCCACAGGCAGAGAGTCCTGGTGGAGGACGACAGACACAAGTACCTGAGTCTGGAGGAGAGGGTGCAGACCCAGCTAAGGTGACACCAGTTAGACATAAGCAGTGCATATACCCATATAGGGATAATGACTTGGCTTATTCTGTACCTACAGAATCCAGAGTCATAAAAAAAAGTTTCTTTTTTTTGGCAGGGGTGTAAAGATTTACAGAATAGGTGTTTGGTTTGTTCACCTTCATCCTGACTTCCAGTGATCACAATATCCCTTTTGGCTTGTGAAAGCAGTATCTTGGTCTTATTTCTCAACTTGGCACCACACACTGTGCGATTGTTGCCTTTAAGTCATCCTCAGCTTTCAGGACCGTAGGGCTCTCACCTCACTCATCAGCTCCTCTCTCTGCTAGGCAGGGTGTGGTAAGCTAATACACACACGCTAATACTTCAATCCCCACACAGCTTCTTACCAGGTAAGGACATTCCAGCCATGAGTCCTCCTGGCTTCAGTTTTACCAACTAGCTGGTGTACATTGACAGTCACAGTCACATACACACAACCAAACGCTCAATTACCGTCTGCAAGTTAGAACCGGCAGACCTCGTCTGTCTCCCGTTTCAAACGCTGCGCCCATGGAACAACGGGACCGACAGCAGACCAGTTATTTCCAGTGTGCACTTGAATTGATTTCACCAGCTTGCCGAACGGGGGGAGGGGGGAACTTTGATTTAATTCTTTTTAAACGTTTTTAAACAGCCAAGGTCAAAGTACTCTGCCTGGCTTTTCAGTCGTAAACATATGCGTAGATAAACACTGTGATTGGAGGATTCTTCCCTCTCTGGGAGGGGGAACAGGGGGGCTCACAGGCGCTGGCCGCTGGCAGTGCCTCCATGTTGTTTTTGGTGGCCGGCCAAATGTGAGTCAGCAAAGTGCAACGGCGTAGGCGCTTTAAATAAGTTTGGTTAATGAGGTCTGCTTTGCTTGACAGAGAGAGAGTGTGTGTGTGTTTGTGTGTGTGTGTGTGTGTGTTACTTTAACTTTAATAACCTGTGAGTGTGTGTGTCAGTTTTGTTTTGTGTGTATCCTTGTTTGCACAGTATATGAGAGAATGAGGCGTGAAAAAGAACAGCCTTTTCTCCAGAGGATTACCAGAACTGTCAAATAACACTTGACATAATCAGCCACAGCACTGAGAAGCACTGAGTATCTACATAGCTGTGGTAGGTTATTTGGTAGGTTAACAAATAGTTTATGAATAGTAAGACAGTCTCAGTCAGCCCATGTGTATAATATATAACATTTAACATGAGGTCAATTGGGTACTTGGGATGTTTTGTTATTATGTTTTCATACTGTATGTCAGATCCTTTCAGTTCTGTTTTCCCGGTTAGTCCCAAGCCTGGCAGGGGTTTCTAGTTTGATCCTGCTGTCAGTCCAATATCTTGTTGCCCTTGAGCAATACTGTGAAAGCTGAGAGAGAGAGAGAGAGAGAGAGAGAGAGAGAGAGAGAGAGAGAGAGAGAGAGAGAGAGAGGGAGAGAGAGAGAGAGAGAGAGAGAGAGAGAGAGAGAGAGAGAGAGAGAGAGAGAGAGAGAGAGAGAGAGAGAGAGAGAGACAGACAGACAGAGAGACAGACAGACAGACAGACAGACAGATAGTGTGTGTGTGAGAGAGAGAGAGACAGAGACAGACAGACAGACAGACAGACAGACAGACAGAGAGAGAGAGATAGTGTGTGTGTGAGAGAGAGAGAGAGAGAGAGAGGTGAACCTGTCATTATTGATCTCAAATAGATGATCCCTGATATGTCCTAAGTGTGTGTCTTCCCATCTTTGGAAGCTACCAAAACCTGCTTTATATAAGTCCTTGAAGTTTGAGTGTCAAAAGTTTTACTTCACAGTCCCTCAGTTAAAATTTCCAGTTTAACGCCAGTTGCCAAGAGACGTTCAGCTTAGCTTTTTCGGTACTCATTTTCCTAGCTCTAAGTCACACTGTATGGTAATTTCAGGTGTCTCTCATAAACTCCAGCATATTTCCTCTTGAAAGCTACAGTTATAATATTCCTTGTGGATATGGCAATGTATCTGTTAGATAAGCCGTCCTGTGTATGGAAGTTATAGGAGGGAGTCAACACAAGTCAGTCCAGTTTCCATCCTTTGGATGGATGTTTGAAGAGATCAGCCTGTATCTAAAATGACAGATTCTGCTTACTTAAAACACCCTGTATGTGGGTATAGCCTGCCCCCTAGTGCTGAAAGGAAGAAAACCTCCTTTCCTCACTCCCTGCCTCCTCCCTCCCTGCTCCCCTTCTCCACAGTGAGCTGGAGCAGTATGTGGACTCTCTGAACAGGGAGAACAGCGTGGCGGGGGGCAGCAGAGCCGTGACTCTGAAGGACGTGGAGGAGGGGGCTGTCAGTCTCCGGAGGGTGGGCGAGTCTCTCGCAGGGCTCAAAGGTAGGACATCCAGACTTCATGTTACAGTGCCGTACCCAGTGTCAAGGATACTACCCATTCAGCTTTTGTACCTTGAATGGTCAAGATCAATTTGATTTTCAACCACAGATTTCGCTTGAATAACAAAATATTACAAATATATACTTGTTCTGTTTTGATTTCTGTGCTTTTTTGTCTTGCTGTCTTTCGTTCTCTCTCTTCTCTCGGTCTTCTCTCGGTCTTCTTGCCCTCTCTCCCTCTCTCTCTCTCTCTCTCTCTCTCTCTCTCTCTCTCTCTCTCTCTCTCTCTCTCTCTCTCTCTCTCTCTCTCTCTCTCTCTCTCTTCTCTCTCTCTCTCTCTCTCTCTCTCTACCTCTCTCTCTCCCTCTCCCTCCCCTCCCTCCAGGAGAGTTTCCGGCCCTGCAGACCAGGATGAGGGCGGTGCTGAGGGTGGAGGTGGAGGCGGTCAAATTCCTCAAGGAGGAGCCTCACAAACTGGACAGCATGCTGAAGAGGGTCAAGAGCCTGACGGAGGTCCTCAGCGGCCTGAGGAGGTAGGGAGACAGAGAGAGAGAGAGACTACTGAAGGAGAAAGGATGAGAGAAAGAGACATAAGGACTGATAGACCAATACGATGTGGGTGAGAATGGAGAGAAAGGGCGAGGGAGATAGGAAAGAGGTAGGATGAAAGGATTGAAATGTGTGTGGGGGCTGAGTGACAGATTAAGGAGGAAACCAAAGCGCTCCCAGAGTCAGAGCCAGGGTTCTGTTGAAGGTACGGACTGTTGATGATTATGTTGACAAATTGGCCCCATCAACCTCTGAAGGGTCAGTAGAGCTGACCGGAGCCCCGCGTCCATCTTGATTTAGCTCAGGCCTGTCTCTGCTCTCCGCAAACTGACCAAACGGATCATTAAACTAATTCAGGAGAAGACGCTGCACCTAATTTCCATATAAATATCAGTCAGAGGCACCAGGCATCATGGGTCATCATTGCTCTCACCCCTTGGCACCCACTGCAAGCAAAATCAGTCCCGTTCCATCATAGCCCTCTGCAAGAGCTCTCTCCCCTCACGTCACAGTCCATTAAGATAATTTAGCTTGCCTCGGTCTTGGTCCAAGTCACGTGTGTTCATTGTGTTAGGTTTGTTGTATTTTCATTCCAGATGTACTGGGCCAGTTCTGCTCTGAGATAGCACTGCAATGCAGAAGCAGAACCTATACATTCAATGATGATGTTTCTTTGATGAAGTTTCTTTTTGTGCTGAAGTAACATCCTTTTGCAACATAAATCAATGCTATCTTCTCTTCCTTTTCTCCAGATACTCTACAGAGGGCCAGCACAAGGCCCCAGACTCTGCTCTCAGTGCACCTGCCAAGCCAGCTCCACTGGTGATCCTTCCCCCCGCTGCGGTCCAGACCGACGCCCCAGTGGACGCCCCTCCTCCCCAGGCAGCCACCAAGCCGGGCTCCCCCTCTGCCCTGCCCGAGCCCCAGACCTCCACCGTCCGGTCGGAGGTCATGCCGGCCTCTCCGGTGGTCATCCACCACGTCCAGAGCTCCCCGGTCCTCATGCAGCAGTCGCAGCAGTCGGCCGCCCTCACCCACCAGCCCAGCCCCCCGCCCACGCCCTCCTCCACCCCCACCCACGGAGGGTTAGACTCCCCAGGCCCGGGGAAATCAAGGGTATCCCCCTCTCTGTCCACCTCCGACCCCCCCAGCCCCGCCCCCCAACATAAGAAGACCCAACATGGCAACCCGGAGCAGCCGGTCCCCGCTAACGGCAACGGGAACGCTAACGGCAGCCAGAGTCTCTTCATCGAGGAGCTCCACACCAGCCGCGACAAGAGCAAAAACAGAGCTGTGTCCATACAGGTACAGAACCCTCACCACCCTGAGGACATGGGGTACTGTTGGCATCACTTCTCCTGCAAGGATTCAATAATCCTCCTTACCCTCGGTATCACTTTTCATGAGGTAATTGTATTATTGTCCTCACTCTCCCTCTCTTTCTCTCTCGCTCTGTTTTTCTCTCTCTCTGTTTTCTCTCGACCTATCAGGCGGCAGAGAAGGAGTGGGAGGAGAGGAGGCAGAACATGGGCCACTACGACGGGAAGGAGTTTGAGAAGATCCTGCAGGAGGCTCAGGCCAACATGATGAAGGGCATTCCCAGCCTGGAGGTAGGCAGCGAGGGAGAGACTTCCTTGACGGCCCACCCTGCTGCCCCAGGGGACCAGGCAGACAGCCCCCAGCCTGTGGAACCAGACACAGGTACTGTGGAAGTCTGTTGAAAAAGTCTTTCTGTACCACCACACTATAGGATATCAAAAATAATGCATTTTGTCCTATAAGGTTATTAACAGTTGTGTTTCAATACCTAATGAAACATTTGGACTTTTTGGGGGTATCTTTGTGTTTTGTTTACCAGTAGAAGACCCCAAGCCTGAGCCCACCACAGACATACCAGCCAAGCCCGGCCCTGAAAAACTCCCCAAGCCGGTTCTAGAAAAATCTAGCAAGACTGCCACCACTGAGCAAGCCCCCAACCCTGCGACCGGGGACGGACCCACCACCAAGCCCACCACTGCCGCCCCGGCCACAGACAAGGTCTCCAAGCAGGGAGCGGAGAAAGTCAGCAAGTCCCCTCCGCCACCCCCTCCCCGGAAGACCTTCCCCTCCCCCCTCCCCTCAGGCATGACCACCACACGCTCTGGAGAGGTGGTCTACACCAGCAGGAAGGAGTCCATCTCCGCTCAGGTTAGTACGAACGGCCGGGTGGTCCGCGGTTGGAACCATGTGTGCGGGTAACCTGAGCCTCACCGTGTGTGGTCCTGCCTAGGGTCCAGAGCTGTTGGAAGGATGTGAAAAGTGTCCAGCCGACTGAACGATTGTGTTGATTTTTCTTTACCTGTCCCGTCTGTCCAGGAGGGGGAGGATGAGGGCCAGACGCCCACCCCCCCGCCTAAACCCACCAAGGTGCCCCCGGAGATCAAACCCAAGCCCTCCACCCCTCCCCCCATCGCTGTCTCTGCTGTACGGGAGGAAGAGGATGAGGGGGACAAGATCATGGCTGAACTCCAGGTAGGACACACACACACGCACACACACTTCACAGAACACATAAGCTCACTAACTCACGTGGAGAATGGTCATAAACAAAGTCATAAATAGATTGGAAGGCTTTAGTGTGTGCTGCATCTTGTTTTTACTGAAATCTCTGTGTGAGAAATGGGGTCCTCTGTGTCATCTCTCCTATCTCATCTCTCCTATCTCATCTCTCCTATCTCATCTCCCCTTGGTGGTTGGGTTGCAGAGGGTAGCAGGGGTGCGGGGAACTGGGAACAGCTCCCTAACTTGGCCAGTTGTTAAAACACGCGTTGTCCCTTAAACATGTCAAGATAGCATTGGCACAGGCACAGCAGAGCTGGGAAGAGACGAGTCTCCACTGTGGTCCCTCTTTGATGCAGGATACCACCTCCCATACAGCCCAGGAACGACTCCCAATCTGATCCTAATCCATACTCCCCTGACATACTTTCACTCCCCAGGTCTTCCAGAAGTGCACGATAAAGGATGTAGGTGTGAAAAGCGTGTTAGAAGCCGCTAGAATCGAGCCCCAAATCAGAGAGTTAAGACCCGGGGCCCTAATGCCCCTCAAAGAGAGAAAGGTAAAAGAGGCCAGCCCCCGTTTATTGCCGCCCTCCTTAATCGCCTGCTTTCTCCGTCCGTCTACCGTGTCGGCTCGCGCCTGCCATGGCTGTGCTTTAACCCCGCAATCTGTCTGCCTCTAGCACCCTTGCCTCTTACTTACTTACCCTTGCCTCTGCTTCTGCCTCGAGAGAAACCTAAAACAAACTCCTTACGTTGCGTAGGAGACGTGTTCTCCATGTCTTTCTCTCCACTTTGTTATTTCCACTGGAAGTCTCGGCTTGTCCTCGGTTTTCACGATTAAGTCTGCAGAACGTGAAGGGTGTGAAAAACGTCCGCTTTGTGTTTGTCAAGCAAATTATGGTGATTTGACACTGTTATTGAATTCTGTTTGCCTGGATTTATCCAGAGTCAATAAACGAATGAGCCACTTGAAATCCACTCGTAATCAAATGGTCTTGTGTGTTATTGTTTTCCTTTGATCAAGAATTGTTAGAATTCTTACTAGTTTTGCTTCAATCATCTAGTTTCACTGATTGGCCATTGAATTGAGGATAGTTTAATGTGTTTTTGCAGACTTGGTTCACTTTAGGTCACCCTGACCACTTTGCATGACCCCTCTCCTTTCTTTTTTGGTTTCATGGGATAACTTCCTACCTTCTCTGCTTCTTTGTCCAATTTAACATGCTTATATTTCACCTTTTAGTATGTCTATGAAAGAAGCTTAATGTTAAATTGCTAAATTATGTTTAAGTTTCTTGAAAACTAATTGTGTACTGGATGTGTTCCCATGGTAGACAGTTTCACAGAACATTGTGTGTGTCAGATAAGATTTTATGAACCATATCTGTGGGATCACTGTAGGTCAAGGTCAGCTTTAATCTTTTCCTGGGAAATCAATTTGTAGTGATAGTTTTCTTTATTCATTATATTTTGTTTATGATGCAGGGTCCTGATATAAGATGAGAATTATAGTTTAGATCATTTTTGCACATGTTGTCAGGTGTGTCCAGATTAGTAATGTACTGCTAAAAATCAGATTACATATAGTCATACAATATTGTGGACATATCCCTCCCACCCAAACTTGACAAAACTTTACAATAACAGTTATTACCAAAAAAATACCGTTAGTTCAGGCTACAGATTCGCTCGCATCTGTTTTCCTATAAAGCATCTCATGATAAAAACAGCTAAACTGATTTTTGAAGGATGTCATTTTCATCTTTAAGAAAATATGCTGTGATGCTGTGCAATACAATACGAGAGATGCCTCATAGGAATGTTATTGCCCAATGCTGTCATCAGACCATGGGATGCTAATGATCTATGGTCAGTGAATGCACAATGCAAGCCCAGTCCTAACACAGCCAGTACAGTGTCACCTTAATCCTGTCCCCCTTCACGCACTGTCCTGGCAGAGCTCTGAACCCACACGGGAGGACAAAGATCCTGGCACAGACGAGAATGGGAACTCCACTGTCCGCCAGAGTCCTGGGGTATACCAACTCACTTTTTCCTTTTGTAAAGAATAACTCAATAATGTATCTATAGACATCTCCTCTAAGATAAGCCTAGAGTGTTTTCCAGTGATACAAATATTGGATTTCAGTCTTATAGGATTACAGTAGTTTCTTAGACTGTAAAACTCATGTAAGCATCACATTCTTTTCAAGTCCAAAATGTCACAATACCTCAGACGAATGTCAGACCTAGCAGTCAGGGGTTAGACTTATAAATGAGTTCGACTCAATTCAAATGCATGCACCATATCTGATTTATGATTATGGTGTTTTGCAGAGGCTTTTAACCAATGACAACCCAGTGTTTTAAATTCACCCAGGTCATATACTATGTCACCGGGCAGATCTCCAAGGAACAGCCGACGGCACCGGCGCCGCCAGGACCGGAGGAAGCCCCAGAGAGCAGAGAGCCGCAACCACTGTCCACCTCACAGGTGTCAAATGTCAATCCTAACGACAATTCCCCAAGGCCGCAGCAGCCACCACAGTCCCCATCCCAGACAGGGCCTCCTATTTCCCCCAAACCCGTGGGCTTGAACGGCTTCTTCCCTGTGCCTCAGAAGCTCTCGAAGCGACCAGACGCCCTAAAGAAGAACCTTGTAAAAAATCCGGGTTCCCCGGCCACCAGCGTCGTCCTCAGTCCAATAAACGTGGAAAAGAGAGTCGAGTTGTCGCTCGTGCAGGGGGTCCGGTCCACCAGTAAGATCGTGATGCCAGCTACGGGACCCCAAGTCCCTCCAACTGCCGTCAAGGCTGCTAAGAGTGCTGAGGTGCTGCGGGAGAAGGTTGTCTGTGAGAAAGTGCAATCGACGATGAGGTGCGATGAAGGGGACGAGGCCAGTCTCAGCGCAGACCTTCCCGGGGAAGAGGCCCCTCCACCCCCAGACAACATCGCCTTCATGATCACCAACACCAACGTCCAGGCCCTGACCCGCGTCGAGTACCAGGAGCTGGTCAACGCCAAGAAGGGCAGCGTCCGGACCGTCACCGTGGGTAACCGGGAGGGAGGCGGGACTTCAAGAGACGGACACAACTCGGCGCCACAGGACAATGGCTTCGGCAACAAGAAGCCAGTCATCATCATCTTCAACGAGCCCATGGACATCCGCTCGGCGTACAAGCGCCTGTCGACCGTGTTCGAGTGCGAGGAGGAGATGGAAAGGATGCTGGCCCAGGAAGGGATCGCCGAGGAGAGTGAGGAGTCGGATACGGAGAGGAGCAGCGGGGGGGTGGATCGGTCAAAGGGTGGGACGGAGGGAGGGGACGGGGCGGTCGGGAAAAAATCCTCCCAGGTCACCTCACTCCAAAGCGGCATGTCACATTCCTCCTCTTCCTCCTCCTTGGAGCTGACGGGAGGCGACGGCAAAACGGACGGAAAGAAGAAATTCAAGTTCAAGTTCCCGAAAAAGCAGTTTGCGGCTTTGTCGCAGGCTCTCCGCAGCGGCACCAAGTCGGGCAAGAAGACCCTGCAGGTGGTCGTGTACGAGGACGAAGAGGAGTCCGACGGAACGGTCCGACAGCACAAGGAGGCCAAAAGGTTTGAGATCACACGTTCAAAGTCCTCCGTGTCCACGGATTCCCACACGGGTCCGACCCCGGCGAAGAAGGACCCCGTGGAATCCAACTGCAGATCGGATGACATCCGCAAGAGTACGTACAAGACCCTGGACAGTTTGGAGCAGACCATCAGACAGCTGGAGACCACCATCAGCGAGATGGGCCCACACGCTGCCGAAGAGCCCGCTCCCGCCAGCGTGACGGAGGCACCCAAAACGGTGGGGTCAGGGTTGCAGAGGTCGTTCTCTCTCCCCTCTTCCTCCAAAGGTCCCGGCCTCAAGGCTAACATGGCCTCCCTGAAGAAGAAGAGCAGGCCTGCACTCCTCCCTCGACCGGCCATCATCCCAACCGCCACCGTCACCCCAGTCGCAACGCAACAGGTCTCTCTCTAGCTCTCGTCGTTCCTGGAGGTTTCGGGTCCTTTTTTTTTTGGTACTCCTCCCCCCACCCCCCCACCCCTCCCCCCTCCTCCACCTTCCTTCACTCCATACCTAACAAACTGGTTTCTACCAACCATTAATCCACTTCACATGTGCTCGGAAATGTTGGAGTCCCCCCACTTTTGCTTTCTCCCTCTGTGAGATCATGGTCCCACATGATCGGAGAGTGGCATTTTCATTGGGTTCCTGTGTCTACCGTCTTTCCTGTGGTTCACTGTTCGAAAACAACAAAAAACTCTTAACAGGTGTTGTGACAGCAGACTCTTTAATCAAACAATGACACTTTCAAGTTGATTCTCTTACATATTTCTCACTGCATGTACTGTTTTTTAAATAGTACTCTTGGTATTAAGTACAGGGGGATGCATGTTCTCACTGGCGTCAGTGGTAAAATATCTTGTGAGAAATGAACAGGGTTTACCTGTCAAGTGTTTTTTTCATACCTACAATATGGCTTTCTGTTCTTTATTTTTTCTTTGTTTTTTTCTTTATTTTTTCTTTCTTGTTTTTTATTTTCCCGTTTGGATCCTCCCTTTGCAGAATGCCAGTGTCGCGTCCCCCACTAGTCGGATGCCCGTCCCGATGTCTGCGAAGTCCAGGCAGTCACCCACAGACAAGGCAGGAAAGCAACAAAAGCTACAGGACGCTCAGAGGCAGTTCCGACAGGTAGTTTTATCATAGGGCGGCCTTAACCAGCCGACTTGAGGAAGCCACCTTATATATCTAACATAGGGTTAGAAAACAAGAGGCCTATGTCATGTATAAGGGGGGGAAAAAGTTCACCAAAGCTGTGAGACTTCGAGTGTTTATAAATTTGATTGAGAGGGCAATCTTGGATCTGTTTGTGTTTTCTCTCGATCTGCTCTGACTGGAAAAGGCATGTTTGACTTTTGACTGTTACCCATTTTCCATAACCACCAGACTGTATGCTTCTTGCATGTCCACACTGCTCATGGCTTTCACTGTGTTGGTGACCCCCCCAAAAAAAATCAACTGAAAAAAAAGAGAAAACACAATTCATCTCGTCATCATCGAATGTGATGCCATCACACACCTGCCCCCACTGGTTCCCATCACAGCTGAGTTCTTAGACAGTGTCACCAGTGCCAGGATGCTTTTGGCTTAAGCTCAAATTTCACTAAAACCAAACCTATCCTTATTGACAATGTTCCCTCCTCTCCCACAATGCACCTCTACTAAACCCAATGTTTTTGTTGTAACATGCTTTCTCCCTTCTCAGTGCACAGCTACTAAACCACCCCCCCCCCCCCTTGACTCCCCTCCCTCAAAGGATAACCATTTGCCAACCTTCTCAACTCCCCCGCAACCCCCAAAATATGCACCCCTAATCTATTGTCTAAAACCCCTTTTCGATCCAAGCATCTCTGGTATTGCCATCTTGGATTTTGTCCAGAGCCGCTCTCCCTCAAAGCGTGACAATCTTTCTTAACACACAGGCGGTCACTAGAGATGCCACCCTTCCAATCCCTCTCGCTGTTTTCCCCCTTTCCATCCTAAAACGACTTTCACCTTTGTTAGTACACTGTAACACGTCTCTCAGTTCAATTGTCTTTTCAATCAGTTCAAGTAAGTCTGAATATAGCTATTGTAGCTGAGCCTTTCTGTGTGTCTCTTTAGTTTCTCTTTAATCATATTTATGTCGATTTGTATATAGTCATACATTTCCCTTGTCTATAACGTTAAAGTTTAGTGTTGTCTTGCTTTGTTGTTATTTCCAATGACCAGATCCCTTTATTGACAAACAGTCTCTGATCTGGCATCTCTGTTTGCAGGCTAACGGAAGTGCTAAAAGAGTGGGAGGGGATCATAAAACAACTTCCCCTACTGCCTCTAAAATCCCTGCTTTTTATCCTAGCTCTGCTAAAGGCAGCTCCCAGTCTGCCCCAAACTCAGATGCTACTAATCCAATTAATCCTTCCCCCACCTTATCCCCTTCCTCCTCGACAACCACAAAGTCCTCCATCCCTTCCCCCCTCACCCCTCGCTCTGGCTCCACCCCCTCCTCCTCCCACATCCCCTCCCTGTCTAACGGATCCCTCAAACTCCCCGCACCCCACTCGCACACAGGTAAAGCTCTCTCGTTCTCCTCGCAGACTCCAAACGGTCGAGTGCCCTCCTCCTCTTCCTTCTCCTCCTCTTCCTCCTCCTCCTCCCCCTCCCCTCTGTCGCCCACGCCGTTGGGCCCGGGTGCCAAGAGCATCCGCACCATACACACGCCCAGCTTCACCAGCTATCGGCCACATCACGGCAGCAACGGCAAATCCTGCATCCCAACTGCCACCACGGCCAAGGACTCCACTTAGCTGCCCATTAGCTCCTCCTCCAGGTCTGTCTGTCACAGAGAAGGTTCACTTACAGTGACTTAAGGTTTGGTCCCCTTTTTTTTTTTTTATTCTGTATCTTTTTTTTTCGTTGCTTGGCCTTTGTATAACAGTGTTGATGCACTTCGTCCCCTTTTTGTCACTCATGTTTTTCGTTTGTTGTTGAGTTTATTTGACACTGGCATTTGCACGTCAAGGCTTTCAATTCTTATGGATGGCATTCTTTCTTCATTTGCAGATATTTTTGAACTTAAAAGTGTAATTCTTGAAGCGTGTAGTACTGGGTAAATCATTTACAAGTGACAATGTTATCACTCTGGAGTTGGAAGTAGGCCTAGACTTAATTGGAGGCTCTTTGATGGTTTTGAAAATATATTTTTCTTAAGTGTCGAAGAATAGAAAAAATAGTTGATGCACAATCCTGATTATCGTGTACAAAATTGTGTTTTATTTTTCAATACAGAAACTGGATAACCATAGTATATTTTGATCTTACTATATTTCTTATGTTGCCAGACATTCAGCATACAATAGCCCTTGTATAAGCCTTTTGTGAGTATACTAAATGTGTACTGACCATTAACTGCATCGACTTCTATTTCATCAGGAATATTTTGTCATACAATTATCCATGCACTGCCAATTTCTGTTTCCCCAGGTAGCAAACAGGTTGTATGAGGTATCCAAGTTCTCCTTTTAGTAATTATCTTTGTGCCTACTTGCCAAAGTCGTTTTATGTCACTTCAAGCCTTTAAGCAATCATTGGACATAATGTACTTCGTGGGGAACTCTACATGCACTCTTTTAGTGTGGTGGTCTTTTCCTTCAGCAGCTTTACTGGAGGTCTATGTTTCTTAAGTTAACTTTTATTGATGTCTAAGTGTATACAGTACTAAAAACACAATTAATTGATAATACTGTTCGACGATGTGTACATAAATGCTTCTAATAAGAAAATTAGTAGTTTTGTTAACATACCAAAGTTTATTTGTATGCATGCATTTAAAATACCTTAGGAGAGTGTTGTAAAAGAAGAATTACGTTTGCACAAAATAGATTTTGTAAATATTTTGTTTTCTCTCATTTTTGTAAAGCTTTAAACCATACTACATAAGAGCAATGTGGTAAAGAAAGAACTGTGTTGAAATAAAAACAATAAAGTCTGCATGCTTGTAATGCATTTTGGTTGTTCTTTAATTTCTTTCCTCTATAAATTCTAAGTTATAAATTATAAGGATTTCCAGACCACCTGTGTGTGTGTGTGTGTGTGTGTGTGTGTGTGTGTGTGTGTGTGTGTGTGTGTGTGTGTGTGTGTGTGTGTGTGTGTGTGTGTGTGTGTGTGTGTGTGTGTGTGTGTGTCTGGTCTGTGTGTCTGGTCTGTGTCACTGCATGTCATATGTGTAACACAAACAGGAAGGAAGCATCACTTTTATATTAGTCTTTGGCAGGCCTGTGCTTTGAGGGGATCTCCTAAGAGATATAACTTATTTGTTTAATTTAGAAGTTTTATGGGTGAGTAAATATGAATATCTTATGATGTTTGTTTTTTTATGGTCTTTTTATTGTTCAGATATATTTAATAGACAAATGTATACATCCTAGGCAAAATTTTCTAAAGAGCTTGTTTACAATAAATGTCTAAGAAAAGCACAAAAACTCATGTGATTTTGATCTGTAAAGTGCTTTACACAAAAATACATGCAATGTATACATATTAAGTATAGGGGGAACTGTTATGTAGTCACACGTTATTGCAATTTTGCGGTACGGTAAGTTATTAACCCTTGTGTTATCTTCGGGTCATTCCGACCCATCAGTCATTGTGACCCACTGTCGTATTGCGACAAATTTACCTCATACAAAAACAAAGTGAAGCATTTTCTTTTAACTGTCGGGCTGTCTCAGACCCCCCACATTGCAATGGTTAAAAGAAAATTATTTTTATTTGTTTTTGTATTGGGTGAAATTGGGTAAACACAACGATGGTTCGTTGTGAACCTTTGGGTCATGTGACCCAAAGGCAGCACGAGGGTTAAACAACTGAAATTTGGAATGGGGTAAGATGGACTTTTCAGGGTGAAGTGAATGATCTTGTTTGACATTGATCTTGTTTTGGTAACACAACCTAAACTGCCCCTTTACAACTTACCCCTTACACCCTCCTCCACACTGTGCTTGCATACACTATTCTAATAACCTATATTGCTAACAGTTACCATTTAATTAAATAGCAATTCCTATGTACCTATGTGTTAATTGGTATTGCATTGCTATGTAGTTAGCTTACATGGTCGTTAATATAACCTTAATGTCAAATGTTGCCATTATTTTCATTCCTACATTTACAGTAAGTGGATGTACATGAGATGCACAGTAATGGTCAAACCGTTGGATCAGTTCTGCTTTTTAGCTCTTGCTAAAAATGTACCTGTGGGTGGATGTGAGAGCAAGAGTCTGAATGAGGTGACTGCCTTATTTATGACAACCAGATCAATCCCTGACAAAAAAAAGAATCCCAGCACACTGGGATAAAGTACTATATTCTATAGTACTTTATCTAGTATGTCTTTTTTCCTTTGAAATCACAGGCAAAGAATTCAACTCCAGACCATGAACTACAGTGAAGAAGAGAGACAAAGCCTCTATTCAAGAGGTTCCCACCTGGAGAACCTCCTTTTTGCCAGCTTCTACATCCTGGTCTTCATTGTGGCCACGCCAAGCAACACTCTGGCGCTCTGGGCCTTCTTTTGCCGAGGGGGCATGTCGCCATGTGAGATTTTCCTGAGGAACCTAGCCATAGCAGATATCTCTTACGTCCTTCTTCTGCCCTTACGTATGGCCTACCACCTGTCCGACAGCCACTGGCCCTTCAGCCAGGCCTTGTGTCGTGTGGTGGGCTTCCTGTTTTACCTCAACATGTACTGCAGCCTCTACTTTATGACCTGCATCAGTCTCCATCGCCTCCTCATTGTGGTCATCCAAGTCAGGGCACAGTGGATCAGGAAAACCCTGTTCGCCAAAGTGGTTTCTTTAATCATATGGGTGATTGTCATAGTGTCCATGTGCCCTGTGCTTCTGTCCAAGAAAACTGTGGCTGTTGAAATCAACAACGTGACCACATGCAGCCAGCTGTACTTGGAACATACATCTCCTAAAGCGATGGTTTCAACTATAGTTGCGTTTGTTATACCTCTGTTCACTATAGGGGTCAGCTATGTCCTAATTTTAGTTAAACTGAGGGCAGTTAAGCAACATGAAAAGAGACAAGTGAGAGGTAAGGCAGTCCAGATGATCATTCTTATCATGATTAACTTTGTGGTTGCGTTTCTACCGTACCACGTGATCAGAGTCATCTACATTGAGAAACACAGTCAGACACACATGACAGAATCGTCAATTGCGATCCTCGCCATAACCAATAGAATAGCTTCTGCCATGACTTGTGTGAGCGGAGTTCTAGATCCATTGATGTACTTTTTTCTTGCCAAGACTTATCAAAACATGCTTCTTGAGGTCTTCTGCAAAGACAGGGAAGTTGACCAGCAAACAACTTCCTAAAATAAATAGCAAATAATAGGGGTGCAAATAAATATTTAAATAACACAATCTTTACGTAAACAGTACAAAAGAAAGAGTGTAGTAGGACAGAAACCAAACCTAATTTTGAAAAAGGTGATTACGGAATGGTGTGTCTGTGTGTGCCATGAACTGTAGCATACAGTAATATATACTATTTTCTACAATATTGTCAGAATGTCTTCTTACAGTCACTGTACTGTTGCACAGTATGATACAGTAGTCCACCAGACTGTGACCAATCATGCAGTGCACTGCAGTCAATGGATGCATGGGTGCTAAAATATATGTTTGTGTATAGTATACAGTGTGTTGTGCTGAAACAGCTGATATGTGTACATTAGAACATGTGTACATTACAGTACATTGTTTCATACCTGTTATCATTTCTACTCTACAAAGGTTCAAATTATACCCACCACTGTAAATCGACTCAAATTAGGCTATTTATAGGCCTATTCTAAAGCCATGATTGGTTGATATTGAGTAAACAATGAGTGTTTGCACATGTGAGGAGTTAGTGTAAGGCACTGATGAATTAGTGTGTCATTTTAATTGGTTATGTTTGAAAAAGGAAATCAAGATGCTTCCTGTTAGAATTGTGTGTGTTATGTGGAGAATTGTGTGTTGTGTGTTGAAATTTAAAACTGAGTCAAAGGCCCAAAATGTGCGTATGGTTTTGCAGATTTGAGGTGTGGTTCTGGTGTTTGAGTGTCAGGTTTCAGAAATTGTGTGAAAAGTAAGGAATTTGTGTGTAAGCATTTGAAAAAAACTAAGTTGTCAATCAAACTAACTTGTATGAAATGCCATGTTACATATAAAATGTCATGGTTGTCATGTCAATGTCATAGTAATTGTGAAAAAATAAACATTTGTCCCGAAATATATATATTTTTTTAAACATTGGTTAAATTATTGTGGGGTTTTGAATCTGATTCTCGTGTCTACCACTACACATCTTTTTTTGACTGACATGGGTTTCCGTAGGGAGAATTGTTGTTACCAAGGCAGCCAGGATGAAGCTGAGAAGGTGAGCAGATTATTTAGCTAGGGTTGTGAATAGGAAATAGCTGTTAATTCAATTATTAGTGTCTGGAAGGAATGAAATGACAATAGAGAAAATAAACACGCTAGCCATAATATCATGTTGTCGCCATTGCCTTTGGTATTTGTTTTGCATTGGACATACTAGCAAGCTAGTCTAGCTAGCTAACGCCTAACTAGCGACAGTAGTGTAACACACATCTGACACAGTACTAGTAGAGTTTGGTGCCTACTGTAACGTAGGTAGCTAGCTTGTTATCTTGCCTATGTTTTTCTTTCCCTTTCTTTATATTTGTACAACGAGACTAACTTCCAATAAAGTGTAAATTGTGTGTTTTTGTGGCGGCTTAATATGGTTAGCCTTGCTAGGTGCGCTTTTTAGTGCACTACTGTAGGATGCGTTCTAGAAACATGTCAGCAATTTGTTTTTCTGTGTTGGCCTTCATATCATGTTTGGTTAAAAAAATGATTTGGTACTAACTAACGTTTCATTACTTAATCCGTATTGCCAAAATCAATTGTCATTCGCTCTATCAGTGACTTTTCAGCCTTCATGGTTGTGTGCATGACAGATGTTTATGTTGTGTGCAAGTAACACTAATAATACTACTATAACACAAACAATACTACAAGTTACCTGACTTGAATGTACTGTAGATATGCTTCCTACTTAAGATAATGGAGATAAAAACAAAAGAACGTGTGTCTCCATGGTAGCCGACTCGTAGCTGCAGTGGGCGTCCAGAGGGGCTGAGCAGGTTCAGTATCCCAGGCTGCTGGAGAAACGGCTCCACAGCCACCACCATGGGCACCGCCTCCTCGCTGGTTACCCCCGGGGAGGTCATCGAAGACGCCTACGGAGGCGAGGGCGGGGAGGCCTGTGAAATCCCCGTCGAGGTCAAGCCCAAAGCGCGGCTCCTACGAAGCTCCTTCCGGCGGGGGCCGCGCGTCATCGGCGCCAGCTTCAAGTCCACGGGCTCGGTGGACCTGGAGTACGCCGCAGAATACGAGCGGCTCCGCAAGGAGTACGAGATCTTCCGGGTGAGCAAGAACAACGAGATCGCCTCCATGCAGAAGAAGGAAGCCAAGCTAGACGAGGAGAACAAGAGGCTGAGAGCAGAGCTCCAGGTGAGAAAAGGGAAGGACACACAGGGTCTTCACTGATTCACAGTGTCACACCAGAAGCGTAGTACTGATATATTATTATATACTGCTATTCTAACTTGAGGGAAGATTTGCATGATTTATCAATTGTATTTGGCTTAAACATTTAGTAGTGGAATAATACATGGATTTTTAGGAAGGGTGTGATCATGCGTGAAAGTCAGAGAGTGAAGTGGCCCTGTAACAATGACTGACATGTCATGTCTAACAGGCTCTACAGAAGACCTACCAGAAGATTCTGAGGGAGAAGGAGAGTGCGCTGGAGGCTAAGTACCAGGCCATGGAAAGAGCTGCCACCTTCGAGCACGACAGGGATAAAGTCAAACGACAGTTCAAGGTCAAGATCCAAACCTGGCTCCCAGATGTCAATCATGCTTTCATCACCCCCAAACCCTGGTGGGAGACCTAATGGCCCCTTTTCCCTTGTTAGATCTTCCGGGAGACTAAAGAGAAGGAGATCCAGGATCTGTTGCGAGCTAAGAGGGATCTGGAGGCCAAGCTGCAGCAGCTGCAGGCTCAGGGCATCCAGGTGTACGACCCGGATGACTCTGATTCTGATGATAATCGGACCGCGGTTACAGGTAAAGAAGGACAAAACTCGACATAGAGGCAATAAACCTTTGCCATTAAGAGTTTAATGTATGCACTCAACGGCATAGCATATGGAATATCTCTCGTTTTGGTTCTACCCAAAGCTGCAGGGACTCAGTGTGAGTACTGGGGTGGTGGCATTCTGGGTAGTGAGCCCTCTATGGGCAGCATGATGCAACTACAGCAGACGTTCAGAGGCCCGGAGTTTGCCCACAGTCTGATCGATGTGGAGGGCCCGTTCGCCAATGTAAGCAGAGGTAAGCACCATAGTCTTAGTTGAAGTCCTCCCTGTGCTTTTGTTGTTGTTTATGTAAAAGTATAATGGGATATCTTTGCTTAGTCTCTTTGATCAGCTGTAGGCTTACAGGGAATTTTCCGTGTGTGTGTGTGTGTGTCAGACGACTGGGATGCAGCGGTGGCCAGCCTGCTCCAGGTGTCTCCTCACGTGTCGCAGGCCTTATGGAGCAACACGGTGCGCTGCTATCTGATCTGCACCCAGGAGACGAAGGCCGAGCTGGATATCTTGACCCGGGTACGGCCACACACAGCACCACCTTCACCCGCTGTGGTCACCCCCCTCCTGCTCACTCTTTAATGCTGGTTATCAGTTACCTTTCTGTATCTTCTCTCTTCTTGGTCTCTACCTCTTGTTATTCTCCGTCCTCATCCTCCTCTCTTCTTCTTCTTCTTGTTCTTCCTCCTGCCCAGAGGTACACGCCCCTGCTTCGCAGGCTGTGCGAGGGGCTCGGCCATTTCTACCTCAACGTGTGGTTCCCCGAGGACAGCGCCGGAGCCTTCGCCCCAGAGCGCCGGCTGGAGATCGAGAGGAGCTCTTTTTGTCTGCTCCTTCTCAAGTCCACCATCTCCAGGTCTCTCTCTCTCTTTAGATGACATTACCAAGTAAACAAAGGAGGTCTGGAATCGTTTGAGAGAAGAGTGTTTTTTTTGTCTTACGTATCTCTGAAGGATCAAAATCTGCAGTCGTTCTGTGGTAAAAATCTGTTTCGTTCTTGTGTGTAAAATCACAGCCCCTTTAAAATGTTCTTGTGTGTGTGTGTCTCTTTAAGCTCGGCGGCCGAGGATGCGGAGGAGGCCTTTGTGAAGAGCCCGGACGGCCGTCCCCTGGTGCTGTACCTCAGGACCCTGGAGGCCCAGCCTCTCTCTGGCCCCACCAGACAGCTGCTGGAGCGGGTCAACGCCGCCGACAAGGCTGCCAAGGTCAAGGTGAGGACCGGGCCCTGGGAAAATGCAATACGGGTTTGATCATTGTCCTATATATATAAAGGCGGTTCTACCATTTACGTTTAATAAAGAGGATATTGATATTAGTACTGTCCTAAGCAAAGTTAGTTTTTCCCACCACAGGTAGTGGATCACAGTGGCTCTGCAGAGGAGGGAGCAGCTATGATTTATGCACAACTTGAGAAAGTCATCAAACAGGTAGAATCTTTTTTGCTAAATATAATATATAAGTAACCAACTGCACGGTTCAATTCCAGTTTCGTAACGGATGATTATTAGTAGTGAATGTACTGCTAGTAGTACTATACATATTTGTGTCTCTCATTCTTTCGTGTTGTCCATCTCTCCCTCTATTTCTCTTTCTCTGTCTCCTTCTGTCTGCTGTCAGGAGCTGCTAGGTCTGGAGGGTGGGGAGGGGGACGGTAAGGATTCTGGGATGGAGGAGGGTGGAGAGGAGGACTCTGGAGACGTGCTGTGGGACCTGCATGACGAGCAGGAGCAGAACGAGGCCTACCAGCAGGCTTGCAGCGCTGCCTCTCAGCTGGGCTTCCAGAAGGTACCGCCTCTCCACCGGCCCTCCTCACCTCGTCTCTCTCTCTCTCTCTTTTGGCATCTCTCCTTCCCTTCTCGTCTGTTCTTCTCCATGTCATTGTCTTCGTCTGTCTAGCTCCTCTCACAATGCAATCTTTTCTTTCTCCAAATCGCCTTCTTTCTTTCTTTCTTTTTTCTCCTCCCATCGCTCTTTTCATTCCTCTCCACCTCCCTGTCGTTTACCCTCCCCTTTCACATCTCATTCTTTCTTCTTCTCCTTCAGCTTCACCTTTCGATTTCTCTTCTAAATCCACAAAGTCTGCCATGTGATCTTTGGTAAGTGACTGAGCAAAGTCATTGTGCTGGAATTGGAGAAAGAGCTTTGCTTATTTAAACATCCTATAATGTGTGTGTGTGTGTGTGTGTGTGTGCGCTGCCAGTACATAGAGCGCCTGAACGACATGGTGGCGGCCCCTCCCCCCACCCCGCCCCTGCTGGTGTCTGGGGGGCCGGGCTCAGGCAAGTCCCTGCTCCTGTCCAAATGGTGAGGACCAGACTTAAAAACACCAACCCTCTCCATCACAAACACACTAGTGCTTTACACTAGCCTGACATGTCCATATCCTGAAGGGGATAGCATAACTTCATTATTCTTTAGAGGAAACTTTCAACTATTATAAATATGTTTTTAATCATGTTTACTGGTGATTTGCCCTCTGTGTGTTGTCACTTAGACACTTGTGTCTGAGGTCTGTACGGTGTGTTAAGGCCGCATGTGTGTGTGTGTGTGTGTGGTGCAGGGTGGAGCTGCAGCAGAAGCAGTCCCCCAACACACTGTTCCTCTACCACTTTGTGGGGCGGCCCCTGTCCACCAGTTCAGAGCCGGTTCTCATCATTAAACGCCTCACTGTCAAGGTGAGAATAACCTGCATGTCCCCCCTCCCATCTCCCCCTAACCCATCTTCACCTAACCCTAACCCTCCCATCTCCCCCTAACCCTAACCCATCTTCACCTAACCCTCCCATCTCCCCCTAACCCATCTTCACCTAACCCTAACCCTCCCATCTCCCCCTAACCCTAACCCATCTTCACCTAACCCTCCCATCTCCACCTAACCCTCCCATCTCCACCTAACCCTAACCCTCCCATCTCCCCCTAACCCTAACCCATCTTCACCTAACCCTCCCATCTTCACCTAACCCTCCCATCTCCACCTAACCCTCCCATCTCCACCTAACCCTCCCATCTCCACCTAACCCTAACCCTCCCATCTCCACCTAACCCTAACCCATCTTCACCTAACCCTCCCATCTCCACCTAACCCTCCCATCTCCACCTAACCCTAACCCTCCCATCTCCACCTAACCCTAACCCTCCCATCTCCACCTAACCCTAACCCTCCCATCTCCACCTAACCCTCCCATCTCCACCTAACCCTCCCATCTCCACCTAACCCTCCCATCTCCACCTAACCCTAACCCTCCCATCTCCCAGAGGGGATTAAGAAGATCCTGTTTTTCTTGAATCGGTTTGTGTGCTTTGAGTATCAGTATTGAGAGGTGTGTGTGTGTGCACGTGCGTGTGTGTGTTGTCCCTTTAGCTTCTGCAGCACTTCTGGACCATCTCAGGTCTGTCGATGGAGCCCAGTAAGATCCTGGAGGAGTTTCCTCGCTGGCTGGAGAGGCTGTCAGCCCGTCACCAAGGCAACATCATCATCATCATCGACTCCATCGACCAAATCCAGGTTCCTACTCGAAGCACTTGAATAGAACTTTCTTTGATAGAATTCATTACTGGTGCCCAGCCTCCATGAGCCCCAATTGATATATGAGATTGATACGTGTGTGTGTGTGTGTGTGCATATGTGGGTGTGAATATAAACCTGACTTTTAGACCATGGGGGATTGTTTTGTGCGTGGGGGTCACCAGCAGGCAGAGAGGAACATGAAGTGGCTGATCGACCCGCTGCCCGTCAACGTCCGAGTGGTGGTGTCTGTCAACGTGGAGACCTGCCCTCAGGCCTGGAGGTGGAGGAGCGCCTGGACACACACACACACACGTGCATGGGCCATGCTCGTTAGATCATTATTTTCATCGTATTTTTCAAATGTATTCAAACACAACACACTCACACACACTAAATAGTAAGAATATGATTCTCAGGCCATATTTAGGCCTGCAGACAACCCTGTACAAAGTCTATGGCTTTCCTCTTAAGTCATGGTGAATTTCTGACGTGTGTGTGTGTGTGTCGCTAGACTGTGGCCTACCCTCCACCTGGACCCCCTCAACCCCAGAGAGGTGAAGAACGTGATCAACGCAGAGTGTCTGGCCACGGACGTCAAACTCACCAAAGACCAGGTCAGACTGAGCCCCTCTCCTCAATCCCAACCCTGCCAGGCTCCTTATCCATGTCATCAGATGTCCGGCCAAGAGGAATCCTCCTGTCTCGCTCCAGTGGATCACAAGTCTGTCTGTGCGTGTGTGTCTGTGTGTGTCTGTGTGTGTCTGTGTGCGTGTGTGTGTGTATCTCTCTACCAGGAGAAGAAGCTGGAGAGACACTGTCGCTCTGCCTCCACCTGTAACGCCCTCTACGTCACCCTCCTGGGCAGGATGCTCACAGGGTGAGGGACGGCACGGCGCGGCGCGGGCACGCTTGTGTGCTTCAGCCGTGCACTTTGTGTTAAAAGACCATGTGAATGTCCTACCACGGCGTGTGTGTGCGTGTGCATCTATATGTGTGTGTGTGTGTGTGTCGCCTACAGATCCCCCTGGTTGCTGGACAGGACTCTAGAACAGTGTCTGCAGTGCCAGGACACCATGTCACTGTACATCCTCTGCCTCAAGGTGGCGCTAGACTCCCTGGCCACAGACAGGGAGAGACACATCATGAGAGAGGTGAACCCCACCACTGTCCTCCACTCCTACGCCCCCCCCCCCCCCCCGCCAATGAGCGCCTGCTGACTGAATGTCAGGGTGTCGTCACTGAAATGCCCGTGTGTACTGTAGTTCCACATGGCTTTTCTTTCAGAGCAAGCGGATGGTCGATGTTCTTAGAAAAACTTGGGATGTGTTTGGTGTCGTGTGTTTGTAGTGCACGCATCATGTCCGTGTGGGCGTGTCCCCTCCCCAGATGCTGTGCCTGGTGTGCGCCAGCCACAACGGTGTGAGTGAGTCGGAGGTGCTGGACGTGTTCCCGGACCTGCGCATGGCGGCCCTGTCCTCCCTGCTGCGCCGCCTCCAGGGGCTCTGCGTCCTGGCCTTCAGCTGTGGGCTCCTCCGCTTCCAGCACCTGCAGGTGCACCCTCCCCCGAGGCCCTCATGTCACGCTGAACCCCTGTTCTGTTGGGATCCACACACGTGTGGAATGGGTTCATCTAGGGCTTGCTTCTTCCACAAACTCTGTGCCAGTATTTTGGCATGTATAAACGGCTTGACACAGCAAGGATAATTTGGTCTATTGATTTCCGACCAATTAACTGGTTTTAATTAGAATCACCATCATCATGGACCTTCTTAAAGAAGTCTATGTATTTGCGATTTAACCAAGTTTATTTTGGGGTCAGTCGGCAATTTGTGTTCACGTGTGTGTGAGAATGATCCGAACCTTCAATAGTCGACCTTCACATTTGTCCCGTGTCATTCCCTCCACTGATGTGTGTGTGTGTGTGTGTGTTGCAGGCTTGGGAAGCGGTGAGACTGGAGTTCATGAATGGGGGGACCTCCTCACCGACCTACAGAGAGAAGCTCATCCACTACTTCAACCAGCAGCTCGGGTCTGTAAAACCACCACACAGGAACCCAACAACCCACCCTCACCCTGTTGACGGTCACCCAATGCAAGGTGACTGAATGCTTATTGGGAGAGGCGCGTGTGTGTGTGTGTGTGTGTGTGCAGAGAGGACAGGGTGACGTGGCGTGTGGCTGACGAGCTGCCCTGGCTGCTTCAGCAGCAGGGGGACAGGAGCAAGCTGCAGCTCAGTCTGCTCAACCTGTTTGTTTCCCAGAACCTGTACAAGAGGTCAGTACCGCTAGCACCACCGCCTGCTGAGCTCTAAGCCCTGGGAGAGACCTACGGGAGCACCACAGACCAGGGAAGATCTACTCTGACCTAGACCTGGAGCTGCTGGAGTCCAGGGATTTGTTTGACATGGATATTGTCTTAAATTGATTTGATTTAAATGTTATTTTGGTCTCCTGTATTTGTTTGCGGCAGTATAACAGTGCAATACAGAGATTAAGTAGTCCACAGAAACGTTGAACCCTAGAGAAAATCTAGTTGTCTTCAGATACAGTAGACTCCTCCCCTAGAGAGATGTACAGTTGTTTACAGACATAAAGGTGACTGAGGAATGCGTATTAGTGTATTTTCCCCTCCTCTTCCAGGGGTCATTTCTCGGAGCTGCTGGCCTACTGGCAGTATGTGGGCAAGGACAAGAGCTCGATGGCCACCGAGTACTTTGACTCCCTGAAGCAGTACGAGAAGAGCTGTGAGGACGAGGAGAGCATGACGAGGCTGGCCAGCCTGTACGAGACGCTGGGACGCTTCCTCAAAGACCTGGGCCTGCCCAGCCAGGTACCACACACACACCACGGCTCTGTCCACATGGACAGCACTGGGCAAAAGCCTTAAAGTTTTACATGAATACCGTCTTAAATAAGTTTTGCCTTCTGTATTTGTGAGGCAGTATAAAAAGTGCAGTGTTGTCTTTTCCTCGTTTCATTTCATTCTTTCCTAAAGCACTAGAGTGTAGTATTGTATGTCACACTTGCGTGTTTGTCCCCCCCCCACCCCCCCAGGCGGTGGCCCCCCTGCAGCGCTCCCTGGAGATCCGGGAGACGGCGCTGGACCCGGACCACCCCAGCGTGGCCGGCTCGCTGCATCAGCTGGCCGGCGTGTACGTGCAGTGGAGGAAGTACGGCAACGCGGAGCAGCTGTACAAGCAGGCGCTGGAGATCAGCGAGAACGCCTACGGGGCCGAGCACGCCTGTGTGGCGCGCGAGCTCGACTCCCTCGCCATGCTCTACCAGAAACAGAACAAGTGAGAAGGGGCGCTGCGGGAAACGGTACACCTGTTTGGGGGAAACGTCGAACGTGGGCAGGGTAGGGGGTGGTCCCGAGGACCAGGGTGGAGAGAGGCTGGCCTAGGCCCTAGACCTAGGTTTAGGACCATGGTGCTGAATGCTTTTTTGATTGGAGCGTGTGTCTGCAGGTATGAGCAAGCGGAGAAGCTGAGGAAGAGGTCTGTGAGGATCCGACAGAAGACTGCCAGACAGAAGGGGCATTTGGTGAGAGAGAGAGAGAGATAGAGAGTGTAAAAGAGAGTGACAGAGAGAGAGACAGTGAGTGAGTAAATGAGGGAGTGAAGGTAACTCCTTCTCTCTCTATGTCTGCGGTCTCCGCCTCCAGTACGGCTTCTCTCTTCTGAGGAGGAGGGCTCTACAGTTGGAGGAGCTGACTCTGGGGAAGGACACAGCCGACTCTGCCAAGACACTCAACGAACTGGGGGTCCTCTACTACCTCCAGAACAACCTGGAGTAAGACGCTACCCCCCCCCCCACACACACACACACACACACACACACACAAGGAATTCCAATATGAACAGATTAACTAATATTTGATTCTGGTGTCATTTGTTTGTGTTCTCGCGGCAGGGCTGCCAAGGTGTTTCTGTCCCGCTCCCTGGAGATGCGTCAGCGCGTGCTGGGTCCCGACCACCCGGACTGCGCCCAGTCGCTCAACAACCTGGCGGCGCTGCACACGGAGCGCCGCGAGTACGAGGCGGCAGAGGAGCTGTACGAGAGAGCCCTGGACATCCGCAAGCGGGCCCTGGCCCCGGACCACCCGTCCCTGGCCTACACCCTCAAACACCTGGCCATGCTCTACAAGCGCAGGGTGGGGCTCAGGGGGCCACGTTAGCGCCCGTGCACGTAGCCGGATGGAAGGGTTAGCTGCTGGTGGTAGATAGGATATTGAGCATTTGTCCTCTCTGTGTGTGTGTGTGTGTTTCCAGGGGAGGCTGGAGAAGGCAGTACCACTGTATGAGCTGGCTCTGGAGATCAGAGAGAAGAGCTTTGGTCCCAAACACCCCAGCGTGGCCACTGCTCTGGTCAACCTGGCCGTGCTCTACTGCCAGCTGGTGGGTTGAGGCTCAGCACGAGTATACACACACACACACACACAGACCAGACACATATACACATACACACCAAATACACATACAGACACAGTAACACATGCTTGTTCTGACCCTTGTGTGTGTGTGTGTGTGTGTGTGTGTGTGTGTGTGTGTGTGTGTGTCTCAGAAGAAGCATGGGGAGGCCCTGCCCCTGTATGAGCGGGCTCTGAAAGTGTATGAAGACAGTCTGGGGCGCTCTCACCCCCGCGTCGGAGAGACCCTCAAGAACCTGGCCGTGCTGAGGTGAGGCCCCACACACACACTCCCCCCGCACATATACACCACACACACCCCACATACACCGCAGACACACACTGACTAAAGTAAGATGACAAATACTGCTTCGGCAACTCCCTCACTACTGCCTCTCTTTGTTCCTCCCCCTCCTCCTCTTCCTCAGCTATGAGGAAGGTGACTTTGAGAAAGCAGCGGAGCTCTACAAGCGCGCCATGGAGATCAAGGAGGCGGAGCCTTCTCTGGTGTGTGGAAAGGCGCCGTCTCGCCATTCGTCCAGCGGGGACACGTTCAGCCTGCGAGGGCCCGCCCCCCTTCCCCACAACCCCAGGTGATCCCGCCCATGGGCTCCACCCAGGCCCGCCCCCCCCGCAACACACAGTATGAGAAAATACTGGGGAAAAGCCCCCTATCTCAATTCTCTGCGATTCCCCCTCCCTTCCACACCAACCACTGGAACAGCATCTCTTGACGTCACATGATTATAGAAGCATGAGCTGTCCTGCGCATTTCAAGCCAATCCCGTCATAGCTTATCAGGGGTTTTCACAAGAAGGAGGGATGAAGGTGGTGTGTTGTCAGTCCGGGCCTCCATCCACACCCACAGAAGCAGGCTCAAACGTCTGCCGATCCAAAGGGAACGTTCGTCACGACTCCATGCTGTGTTTTTTTTTTTTTTCGATGCCATGGTCCACTGTACTGTAACTGCCATTCTAGATACGAAGTACGCTTTATTGAATATCTGTGAACTATGCCTATATTATCGTGAAACCTATATGTCAGATATATTTATAAATGTATCGTTAAATGTATCGCCGCTGAAATAATGTGAAAATGATGTCAACCAACATTTGCCCTTCCCAGGGCCTCTACAACTCAGGTTGAGTTGGTATTTTCCTGACCTTCCAAACCCACAACACATCTCGGATGTTCCTGTGGCTCTGGGATGCTTTATTGACATGTCCTCTGTCTTGGTGTGATTCATAGGAGACGGCAGGTTATGGCGTCCTCAGGTATTTTCCATCTCTCAAATTATGCAAACAAATGCCAAGTCCACGTACCTGAGGTTAGGTTAGTGATTTTCAGTTTCAAGTTGCTTTTCTTTCAACATGCAGCACTTGGACAAGCCCAATATTTATGCATAGGGAATATACCACCCCACAGTGGACCTCAAACATAGAATATACCACCCCACAGTGGACCTCAAACATAGAAAACAATTGCAATCCAGTATTTAGTAATGTAGCCTATTGACCCAGTTATGCAAGTAAAACGAGAGGCCTTTTATCCGAGCCCAACTAATGAGATACTTATCTCTGAAGAATATAACAAGTGTTATCTATGCCATTACCAGGGTCCTAACACAGCATGTGTTTAGCCTGCTAGCAGAGAGCTAGACTGATTATGATGCCAAATAAATAAATAAAAAACATGTTCCTAAGTCCTGCCAGTTGAATTATTAGTGTTTCACTGTCAGTGACCCACAATTCCAGTTTGAATTCCTCTGGGATCTGGCCTTCCCACTATACAGCACTGTCCTCTCTCTTACAGGCTTTACTGATGCAATTAACAGCCTAAAGTCATGTGTCCTTTTCTACATAGTGTGCCATTGTGAAAAAGAAAGCATTCAACATGTTACATCCCGTACATGTATTTGATGTATTTAAACATGTATATGATGTGTTTAAACCTTGTTTTGAAATACATTTTGTATTTTCAAGTTTTCATTTCAATGAAATCTAACTAATATTGTCATATTTCATTCAGTAGATGTGTGTTGAGGGTTCATGTGCTGCAATGGGACTGTGTGTTGTGTTTACCTATGTCTTTCTCCATTGAGAAAGATATAGCTCTACCTTTCAGCAGTGTTACTGCAAGACAGAACTGACTTACCAAAAAACATACACTTCTTCACTGTTTGAATAATTGGAATTATTTGAAGTAATAAGTGAAGGCTGGATTTGAACCCAGGCTGTTGCTAAACTGCCCCAGCTTTGAAAGCATGCACACTAACCCAGTGAGCTAACAGGGGAGACCTGCTTTCTTCTGGTTTTCTGAAACCCCAACTCTGCAGGTTGTTACAACTAGATCAATGTCAAATGTAAATGTTGAGTGGAGATTGTTATGATCCCTGATAGCTCAGTGGTTAAGGATGTGGGCTACTGTGTGAGGGGTCTTGTGTTCAAATCTGGCTGAAAGATCTTCTTACAGCTCAATTTTTGCTCTTGGACTTAAATAAAACTTGACCTATAAATAAAACTGATAAAAGCACAATTTCTTTTTAGACTCTTGGTTGAGCCTTTCCTGGTGGGACAGTTGGGTACCTGGAAATGCCAAGTTATAAAACAGAATACGCCTTATAATCATATTTACAAAAGTGAAAGTTTGCTGAAGGATTTCTAAGAACTCGTTCCCGAATTACAGTGACGATAAGTAGACTTTTCTTGAATAGACTTATTTATTTCTGCAACACAGTTAAATATTAAACAGAAATGTACAGCTTATCGTCTATTAGGGTTGGGAATATTTTGGTACCTCAAACCTTTAATAAAATGTCTATTTATTATATGCTTACATAAAATAAAAATCTATTTTTGAAATTTGTGAATCGATGTGAATCGCTAGAAGAGTGAATCGCGATTCATATGTGAATCAAATATTTCCCCCCGAATGTTTATTTGGGGACAGAAGTATCAGATTACTGTACACACACGGAGATGTCATCTTCACTAACATAATAAATAATCAGCTTCTGGAAAAGCTTACAGCACTACAACCGAGGCAGTAACATCAGCAAATAGATCGTAAATGAAGACCAAGTAGAAAGCAGGTGAAACTAAAAAAGGTACGATGGATTACAGTTGAGCCATATAACAGAAGTCTACTCCGATCTCTGCATGTACAAAGTTAGCGACTTGACTTTAGTTCTTCTGCAGTATGAGTACATTCCATAACTCGATTTCAGGGTCTTGTGTGGGATAATATCCTTGTTGAATACATTTGTATTATTTGATCATGCCAGACTGATAGTGTATAGTGAGTTCTTTATCACAAAAATGTATTTAACTTAAATCTTCACCGTTTGACCAAACCTTAGCACAGCACACACTGACCAATATAAAAAATAGGGAAAAGGGGAGAGGGGAACTATCTAGGCTGAAACGAACACACCCGCAATCCTCACTTTTTGAACAAAGCAGTTCTGCGCAATAATAACACTAATAATGTCTTAATTTAGCTTTGACCCCTTGATCTGCAATCCTTATGCTCTACCCACTGAGCTCTACCCTCCTGACATCATACAGAGACAACAGAACCAGACCTGGGGTCCAATCAATGATCACATTTCAACTGGATGCAATTCGTCACAGCTTTCATTTCAGGGGCAAGGAGGTTTCATTAAATCAATCACACAGACTGTTCAATTCTATATCCACTCGTTGACAGGGGCAGACAAGTGACCCAGGTGGGGTTATGGACCCAGAAAACTGTCTCTCCTCCAGCTATCCTTAAACAAGCATGGTCACACACACACACGCTCACCTGCACTCCAGAAAGCACCTAGAGCACCTGGCACACAGAAATCAATATGATTAGAATTGTCAAGCTGCTACTGCTTGTGAGAGTAATGACATACAATGCGAGTACAGCAGACAGGTGACACGTAGATCTTCGTATTGAAACGCGGTGTCTCCGACAGAGGGCGTCGTCACCAAAAGTCCTCATCCTGTGCCAACGTGCCGAGCGCGCGTCTAGGAGGTCCACCGCCACCAGGCCACTTTCATCCGGTCCCAGACGGCATCCATGGAGTCGAAGGCGGGACGGACGTCCAGGATGGAGAACTCATAGGTGTCCTTGTTGATCTCGCCGTCGTAGTAGTCGATAACGTAACGCACCTCCTTCCCACAGCGATCCACGATCCAGTCGTGGCGGTCGAAAGGTAACTCATATCTACGACCACGTGGGCGGGGGCAGGGGGGGGGGGGGGGCGTACAATCAAAAGGTGCTTGGGAGACCTTAAAAACATTCAGTTCCAAAATTACGTTACCTATACTGTCAATAAAAGTATTTTTACTCTGAGTATTTACGAGTTAAAAACACTTAAAAGGACATACTTTGATCTTCCTTTTTCTACAGTCCCTGGCCATGTGACGCCATCTACTGACAACACATGAAATGGTTGACAATGTTTGTGGAGGTGCTGGAGCACAGGCCTCACCCCATCCAGTGACGCATGCGAGCTCTCGGGGAGAACTCCTTGGCTTTGCCTCCGAATCTCTTCAGGGAGGGGCCACAAGGACATTCCCTGCAAGGAATGAAACACAGGTTAGGGAGTGAATCATATGAATAATGAATCATTCATAATATGGGAAATACAATTTGATAAATGACGGTATGGACTTAGTCAGGGTTATCCAGCTCCTCTATATCTGAATATATGAAAGCAGTAGACAGACTTATTTCCCCAGTCTGCCTCTACGTGCTAATTCCCTCAGGTGTTAGTGCATAGGGAGGGGGTGTAGGGTTCAGCCACTGTCCACAGGAGTGGAGTCTTACTGGGCATGAAGGGCCTCCCACTTGAGGATCTCCTGCCAGGCCTGCTCGTTGTTCTGGTTGTGGATCTTGATGATGTTTGACATGTCCTGAGGACCTAGGTCATCCTCTCTCCAGCGCCACCTGCAGGAGAAATAGGCAATGAAATTCCAGACTCTGGAAAAATAGTGTTATATTATTACACCTACAAGAGGAACAGGAGGATTCAAAACGGTTCTGACATGAGGCCGTTACTGTAAACCAGGCCAACCCACCTGCTTTTACCATCTTGATCGAGATGGTAAAATCTGGTTGTCAAAATCTTAAAGTTACAATTTTGAGCAGTTGTCCTACTGTCACTACAACTGAGACTTACCCCTTGCGCAGCATGGCGTTCCAGAACATCTGTTCGGAGGGGTAGACCCAGTTCTTCTCCGACCCGGCGCGGGGTATCTTAGACTCCTGCCTGGCCTGGGGCAGAGCGAAGGGCTGGTCTGGGGCTGGTATCTGGTTAGGAGGTGGCATCTGCCAAACACAAACCATGGCAGACATAAGAACCAAGTACTTTATTTTGATTTCTGCAACCTTAAGTGGATATTCATTTTTAAAGAAAAACCATGGTTTATAACACTAGCATTGTTTGTGTTGGCTAAGATTACTCTTTCACTTCGAGAAGCACTACTTTCCAGCATGTCTAGATGAGGGGTCTACTTCAGAAGACGCGTGTTTTCGGACTGTCCCACATCTGTTGTGTAACCTACCATGTTAGTGGGGTCGATGTCACTCTTGGCGCCGGCTGCGGCCCTCATAGGACACTCCACAAACTCGTAGGCCCTGTCCTGGTGAGGCGGGGCTGCTGGAGCTGCTGGCTGCTTCTCCTCTGCTGCCTGGTGCATGGGGCACTCTGCAGGGGGCGCCACTGAGGGAGGAGGAACAACCTGGTCAGTCTGAGCTCAGTCGTGTTCAATGAGATAGAGTGACGAGGTACAAGGGGAAAGGAAGGACATAAATAGGCAAAGACCACACCGCTTTTTTTCAGAACATAATTCCGTTTGAACAGACAAACCATTCAGCTCGATATTGTATCGAGCTGTCTCCCACCTTTGACGGTCTCCTGGTGCATGGGGCAGCCCTGGGGAGGGGCGACCCCCACGCTGAAAGAAGGGGGCACCATCACAGCCTCCGCCTGGACGGTGGGTGTTGGACTAGACATAGTGGCTCCCATCCTGACTCGCCAGCCTTGTCCAAGCTAAACACCAGTGACAGAAAGACGTTTAGCCAAGCTAGTTGGACTACTGGTATTACAAAGTACGAGGTCATACCTAGCCAAATAGATTGTTAATAGAATCTTTATTATGTAGCTATGGCTGTCTCACCATTTGTATACATTTGTAGGGTTTATTATTATAGCCACCCCTACTCCTCTCAGTCACACGCTAGGTAGACAAGGTGTCAAAATGTGCGTCCCAATTGCGCTTTTATTGTTTTGTGAAAAGTTCATCAAATATTAATATGGCCTATACAATAGAAATTAATAAAACGTGGTAACAGCGTGTAAACTGCTCTTACCACGCTCAAACTACAAATATCTTAATTTCGGTTTCTTCTTTAAAATTGACAAGGGATAATGTTTATATGAGTAATGTACCACCAGCGCGCTAGCTAGATAGACACATTGTCATTGTATGGAAAAAAGGAGTTAGCTATTTAGCTACATCAGAGTCTACCTAAGACAACCAATAAAATACATACAAATATAAATACACTGTCCCCCCATAAGCTAGATAGCTACCATACTTAGCTACTAGCCTATAGTTACTTAGTAATCATACAACCACCTTCAAGCGTTAGCTTGAAAACGATCGAGCTAGCTGGCATTAACCATCATTTATTTCAATAGGGTTATCTAATACAGGAAAACACAAACTATAATATAATTTACAAGATGTACGTTGCTCCTATTACAGCAAAACAAGATGTATAACAAAAAGTAACATCAAATAAACTGACCTTAACTTAGAAATCACCAGTGCTTCACTGCTTCCCCAAAGTCAACGTGCAGGACACTTCCCACAGTGCACTGCGCAAGGGTTAGTTACGTATTGACGTTTAGTACGTAACTTGTGACGGAGACGTTTTCGTTTTACACACACAGCATAACGCCAGAGAATGTCTAATATAGAGAGAACCATAGACATAATAAAGACATAATAAAGAAGTTCTTTAATATGTCTATGGAGAGAACTGCCACTCTCGGGAAACTTCCGGGTTCTGAACTGGTTGCAGTTCCACTCTAGTTCCATATGAGGGCGCTAACGGTCGAGTGCAGAATGAATGCAAAATCCCCAAAATACACTTTTCTCAGGATATAATTTTTTGTCTAGTAATTTGAATTCTGAATTCGAAAGAGGAGGCAAAAAAACACACCGCTGGGTGATAGATTTTTTTAAAGTCGCCTTTCTGTTCTAAAAAGCCTTTTAAAATGTCATTGACGTCATACACATTGTATTCATTCTGCACTCGACCGCGATCACTCCCAGTGGAACTCTTGTGGAACTGCAACAAAATTCGGTGGGGCTTAATAGGGAGTGGCCAGGCTTTCCTTAAACAGGCTCTGATAACGCCCTTTCTTCCTTTGCTTTAATGCAGAAGCAAATGGGAAAATAAACATTAAAGATCATTCTGAAGGTCTTGTTTAAATAGTTAATGTTATGCTTCTCATGCTTCTATGAACCAAAAGAGCCATCGCGGCCAGTTAGCTTCCCTCAAAACAGACCTCCCCCTACTGAGATCAGAGGACCACCACTGGCCACAGGTTTTTTGAAGGAAAAAAGGGTGTCTGATACTAAGGTTATGCATCTCCTTAAGATGCTGTAAGGTCAGTTTCCAAATGTTTATTGTTTGGTTCAAAACAGGTTTCCATGTGCATAATAAAAACTGTTCACCAACTAGTCTTTCATATATCTTCAAATGTAATTGCAATTATTGCAAATAAAAACTCGTCTGGAGCCTGGTCACTTTTGGCCCATGTTGTGCATCGAAGTGAAAAGCTTTTTGCTGCTCATGCCTCGGAATGACATAACACTGAAGAGGCGTGGTATCAAAATGTGCCTACGTGCTTAGGCTGCATTGACTGTAAAACCGGAACTACCGGCCAACGGCACCACGTGTGGTTGAGCGCAAGGATACTGCACTAGGGGGACCGAGGGTATAAAGAGTGCCGGAGAGGTGAGATAACATTTTTATGAACCTCCGTTATCTTTTTGAAGATTACAGCTTTACTGAATAGACGTTATCGTATGTGGTTACAGTTTGAGCTACTTGCATTCCGCGCTGTAATGTAAACTAGACAGTTGAATTAGAGCAAACGACGGGACGCTGGATGCTGCTAGCCTAGTCAGGCAGGATTGGCTAGCTATCATTAACGTTAGTCGTTACGTGTCCAAATACTGATTTCCCCTTATTTATCTGTAAAAAGCTCTCACCTGACTCTGCATGTTTGATTGCGGTATATTGACACGAGATGTTCAATATATGTGTATGTATGGGACAATTAGCTTGATAGTTCCGTCACTGTCCTCTGCTAGCTATCTGGGGTGGCGTGGTGTTCTAATCCCACGTAGGTAGACAAGTCTGTGACCGGAAGAGACATCTGACCTTGACAGTTAACTGCTAATTTAGCAACTGTAGCTAGTAGTAACTAATTGCCTATATTGTGCATTCTCCACACACATTTGTTCAGTGTGAGGAAAGCAGAAGACTTGGTATTGTATCTTGCATTAGAGTTCCAGAACTTTCTATTTGTGGCTTTTTCACTTGATGTGTGAGTTTGTTTTCTGGCATTGGTGAACCAAGAATAAACGTACTGCCCTCAACAATTCAATGTAATATTATTTCCCTCCCTTCGTTATCTTAGTCTATTCAGAACTAATCATTATTAGATGAAAATACTGAGTATTTCCTGGTTGTGTCTGGCAGCGGTTAGCTGTGGATGTAAGTGGCAGTAAAACATGATTCTCAGTTTCCTCTTCCTGGTAGCCCTGTGTGTGTGAGAGAGAGAGATATGTGTGCTGTTTGAAGTGGGATATTTGGCTGGATTTGAGGTCATCATCACCACTGAAAGGTCATGCTGATTTGGATGGTGTCTAGCTAGTGTGTGATAAGTACAGTTTATCTGTGTGTTGTGACATCTCAAGGTCTATTTTGAGCTGGAGGAATGATAAGAAAGCTTGTGTGTGCATTTAGGATGTAATGTAGGTGTTGGAAGGAGATAACTGTGTGCTAGAAAGATCACCTCAATGACATGTGGGTAGGTTCAGTGACCTTGCCCAAGTGTGTTGGCGGTCTGGTTTCCTTGACTATTGAATTTCCTATTTTGAAACCAGAGTTACAAAAGATGCACACTGGTTGTGACTTGCACTAAAACTGGTTTGTTGAGTAAATGCCACAAGCCCTGAGGTAGTCTGAATGGCTGCTCTGTCTAAACTCAGGGTCACAGTAAAAATAATATATATATATATATATGAATACAATTATTTGCAATCTGTTCTGTTGTTCTCAATCTTCCCTTGACTTTCTTTTTCCAAGCCAGAGCTATGACGGCAAGAATTAATCAAGCGAGGTCCGCACTGACCAAAATGGTGAGATTTCATATGTGTGTATGATGTATGTGACACATCTGTAGATGTGAGTGTGGGTTACAGTTTGGCCTTCACTACGTACTGTCTCTCTCTCCCAGTTCAACAGCGAGCGTTACAGTAGGTTCACCCTGCAGTCCGAGGAGGAGGGAGGGCCCCACGTCGAGGTCAAGCTGTCCAGCGACGGGATCGAAAATGACCATGTCCCCGACTCAATGGACGAATCGCACGGCTCGCCCTCGTACAGGGCGCCGCCCCGGGACAAGTACCGCAACGTGTGCTACCTGGCCCTCGGAACCCTGCTGATCTTCGTCATTGGTAGCCATTGCAACTGCCATCCCTTAACTGAAAGGTTATATTTCTTTCTCTGCGTATTGACCAATCCCTGTGTTTGTCTCGGTTTCAGGGTACCTGATTGGCTACGTGAGCCATCGCTCCCCACAGAGGCCTCTGGTGAGCTGTGACCCTAAACTGGGAGTGGAGACTGAAGAGACTGAAGGTGGCGAGGAGGAAGTTGTGGAGAAGTCTCTAGATTGGAGTGACATCAATAACTTGCTGGGGCAGAAACTCAACCCAGAGGCCTTTGACAAGAGACTAAGGTACGCACACGCCATTAGAATGCTCTTTTGTATTTTTTTTTGTCATCCTCCATTGGACAACCGAGTCTCCTTCATCCACAGTGAGTTTGCGAGGGACGATCATGAAGCAGGAAGTGATGGAGACCGTGTTCTTGGAAACCGAGTCTTTGAGGGATTTAAGAGTCTGCAGATGAACCCCTGGACTGACATCCACTATGTACAGCTGCAGACTCAGAACAGGTACACACACACACAAACACGCACTACTTTGCTCTCTCTTTCTCAGTGTTAAATTACTTGTCTTCCCTCTCCTGACATCCGCTCTTCTACAGCACGCAGCCAAACCGTGTTCTGATTGGCTCTGAGGAGGTGGGCCAGCCTACTGGTTACCTGGCCTATAGTGCTCGTGGAACTGTCAAGGTGAGTCACTAGTCTGTGTGGGCCATCCTACTGGAAACATATATTTTCTGATACTCTACATATTTGATTTGTGACTGAGCGGTTGTGTGTGTGTGTGTGTGTGTGTGTGTGTGTGTGTGTGTGTGTGTGTGTGTGCAGGGCCAGGTGGTGTATGCTAACTACGGACGCAGAGAGGACCTGCAGGAGCTGCAGAATCAGAACGTGGAGCTGAAGAACAAAGTGGTGTTGCTCCGCGCTGGTCGTCTCAACTTTGCAGAGCAGGTGTGTGTGTGTGTGTTTCACGAAACCGGCTCAGTGGTCGCGACAGAAAAAAGGGGCAAATTCGCGAGAGTACCATCTGCTGTGGTCTTTATTCATCGGTTAAAGGAATAATAATATATAACATTAATATATAACATAACATTGTTCCGGGAGTACAACGGTACTTAGGAATGGTTCGCTTGACCCGATGTTAGTTTCCTCAAGGATCACAATGACTCTTGCTCAGAGACTTGTTGCTCTTGTGCTCTTGTGGTTAGTGGTAACTGATTTAAAATAGTTTGTACTCGCTGTGATATATTGTTTTTTATTATTGTTGCTTGTCTTTGTTTTTTTTCTTTTTTCACAGGTACACTTGCACTTATAGCAGTTCATGTTGTTTAATTGTAACTTGTTTAACTATATGCTCTTATGGTTCTTCCCTTTGGCACTTACTTTGGTTGTTCACAATGTGTGCTTCATGTTTTGGCTACTCGCAATGTTTTGTGGCTATCTCGTTGTTTGATCAGTGGCCTATGCACTTTGTAAAGCTCTCTCTTGGAAGTCGCTTTGGATAAAAGCGTCTGCTAAATGAATAAATGTAAATGTAATGTATAACCAACGATGAGGTATGTAAGTCAGTAGGTCAGTGGTATACATGTGAGTGTGAGTGAATCATGATGGTGAGTAGTGTTAAAGGGTGTAGTAACAGAAGTCAAAGGTTTGCCACAACTCAAAACAAAAGCCTGCTGTGGAAAAGGAAAGGGCCTCCTCTGCTTCCGACATCCTCTTAGGGTGTATCCACTTAACGGCCGAGGAGGAGGAGGCCGTCACTGTGTGTGTGTGTGTGTGTGTGCGCGCCCTCCCTCCCATATACACGCACCAGTGGCTATATCCTGTATCTGTGTAGCGATGACATGGCAGGTTTCCTGGGCCTTGCTGAGCTGTCTTCCTGTGTCAGGTGGCCAGCGTTGCTGAGCTCGGAGCCTCTGCTGTTCTGATCTACCCAGACCCACAGGACTACGACTACCAAGACACCACTGAGCTGTACGGACACGTGAGTACAGCACACACACACACATGCATCACACACACATGCATCACACCAGCATCCGCCAATGTAGTTACAGCACTATCGCCTGAACGAACGTGGCCTTGCCCCACTTGCTGCATGGTCAGCGGCCCGTTCTGAGTGCTGAAGTCAGTGTTGTGTGTGTGTGTGTGTGTGTGTGTTCTCTCCTGTGCTCTCTGCAGGTCCACCTGGGCTCCGGTGACCCCTACACCCCTGGGTTCCCCTCCTTTAACCACACTCAGTTCCCCCCTACGCGCTCCTCCGGCCTGCCCTCCATACCTGCCCAGACCATCACTGCCCAGACAGCAGCCCAGATCCTCAAGTAAGAACACACACGCACACACACAACATGCACTACGTAGAATCACACGCACACTCCCAAAGACACACAGATATGAAAACCAATATCCTAAAGCACACGCAATGCTTTATGCGTGAGTGCTGATTTGCTAACAGCCTCTCTTTCTCTGTTCCGTTCTCTCTCTGTCTCTCTGTTTCTTTTTCCGTGCTCCAGGAGGATGGGAGGGGCAGAGGCTCCCAGCTTTTTTACGGGCAGACTCCCGAGCGTGACCTACAGACTGGGCGGGGCCAGCGACGGCGAGAGCGCCACGGTGGAGGTGAACAACGTGCTGGTCACCAAAGAGCTGCACAACGTGTTCGGGATCATCAAGGGTTTCACTGACCCAGGTGTGTGTGTGTGTGTGTGTGTGTGTGTGTGTGTGTGTGTGTGTGTGTGTGTGTGTGTGTGTGTGTGTGTGTGTGTGTGTGTGTGTGTGTGAGAGAGCGCTGGCCCTCACCGCAGATACATGGGATCTGTACAACATTGTTTTCATCTCTGTGTTTGTGTGTTTCAGATCAGTATGTGGTGTTGGGGGCACAGAGGGATTCCTGGGGTCCTGGTTATGCCAAGGCCACCGTGGGAACCACTCTGCTGATGGAGCTGGCCAGGGCTGTGTTTGAGATGGTGGAACACGGTAACACTCCCTCTCTCTCTCTCACACGCGCGCACACACACATACACACACACACTGTCATATCTACACAGTTCACATGTACCCAGAGCCCCTGATGTCTGCGTGTCTGTGCAGGAGGCTTCAGGCCCCGGAGGAGCCTGCTGTTTGCCAGCTGGAGCGGAGGAGACTACGGCAGTGTTGGCGCCACCGAGTGGTTGGAGGTAGGAACTACATCCTGCAGCCTCATTTTTTGGGGTGGGCTCAATTTTTGCGGGCAGTCTTTCAGGAGATGCGAGTGTGTGATTGTTGCTCTGTTCGTATTCCAGGGCTACTTGTCTTCTCTCAACAAAAAGGCTTTAACCTACGTCAGCTTGGATGGAGCTGTCACCGGTGGGTGTAACACAATAACGCATGCACGCGTTCAAATACAGTTCTGAAGCTTTGAGTTCACGTTTGTTTGTATGTGTGATCCACAGGCACTGGGGCTTTCAGGGCTTCTGCCAGCCCCCTGCTCCACACTCTGCTGGAGAGCACCATGAAGAAGGTACACCGCTGTTCTGGATGGGCTGTTTTAGGGTTGGATGGTGTGTGTGTGATTTTTTTGTTTGTTTGTTTGCCATTGTCTGTCTAGGTGAAGAATCCCATTGGTTCAAAGAAGAAGAGTCTGTATGAAGACGTGGCTGGGGACAGCTTACAGACCAACGTGTGAGTACTCCTGTGGGCTCTCCCCCCCATTCGTGATCCACACCCAGTCGTAAAAACAAACCGGAGCATGTTGTGGCTGTGTAGACTGACTGTGGTGTGTGTGTGTCCCCAGCCTGAGGCCAATGCAGCTGGGAGATTGTGCCTATCCTTTCCTGGCCTTCTCTGGAATCCCCTCCCTGTCCTTCAGCTTCTTCTCAGAGGGGGTAAGTCCACGCCCACTCTTAAAACACCATAGTGACGTGTTTACGCAAGCAATACTGTCTGTGTGACTATCTCTGAATTCTAACCTTGAAACCTTTCTCGTGTGTGTGTGTGTACAAGGCTAAAGATTACCCTTACTCCAACACATTCCTGGACAACAAAGAGAACCTGGATCGTGCGACCAACCATCGCCTCAGCACCATGGCAGTAGGGGCGGGGCAACTCGCAGGCCAGCTGGCTCTCCAATTGGTGCACGACCACATCCTGCGTCTAGACGTGGCCGGCTACGGGACCACCTTGGGCAAATCGGTGCACTCTCTCAGGCGCCAGCTGTTCAACGCCACACAGGTGACGTCCGCATCCGGGAACAGCCGGGGGGGGGGGGGGGGGGGGGTTGAAGTCGGGTAACGGTCTCAAACCGTGTTGGGGTTGGGAGGTCGTGTAACGGTTCTGATTGGTTTCCCACGGGGGCGTCCCAGAGCCTGTCTGGTAATTGGCTGGCGTTTGCGTCCGGCTCCTACTCCAGAGCTGTGAGACGGCTCCAGGCAGACGTCCTCAACACCGACCTCAACGACGCGGAGGCCTGCCGCTTTCTCAACGAGAGGATCATGACCGTAAGACACAGAGTGCCTGCCTGCCGGCTGTGAGCTGGCTCAGCATTAGCAGCAGCAGCCACCAGCGGTAGATTTTTGTTCACTCACCAGCCCCCAATAAAACAAGGGTTACAACATTTGCTAGCCATTTGGGCCGGTGGGTGGATGGGGAAAAGCCTGCTTCTGTTGTATTAATAATGGAAAAGACCAGAACAGTTACAAGATTTGGACCATAATATCTCTCCCATATGCCTTCTTTTCGTATGTTCTCACTCATACATCGTCTCATATTCTCTCTACGACCTCCACAGGTGGAGCAGAGCCTGCTCTCTCCGTACGTGTCGCCCGTCCAGGTTCCCTTCCGCCACGTGGTGTTTGGCCTCGGGCCGCACACCCTGGGCTCCCTGGGGGCGCTCAGCGACCCCGACGAGCTCCACACCCAGCTGGCCCTCGCCACCTGGACGCTGCAGGGCTGCGCCAACGGCCTGGTCGGAGACGTCTGGGAGCTGGACAACGAGATCTGAGTGTGTGTGGATGGTTGTCTCTGAGAGAAGCGTGGGTGTAAGAAAACCGTGTGTGTGTGTGTGTGTGTGTGTAAGAGAACCAGTGTGTGCGTGTGAAAAGTTCTGTCTAGGATAACCATGTTTGTCGTCTGGGGAGAAGCCTCAATTGAGCACAAGCTATCAGAAGCCTACCACCACCGAGAGGTGAAGAGCAGAAAATAGAGAGTTGTGGCTTCAGCGGGCTCTGCCCCCCTCTCTGGTTCCCTGTAAGACCTGGCAGGAGATGAAGTACCTGTGGTGTCAGCCACTGGTACCTCATCTCCTTCTAGCTCTTTACCCCAATCCCCAACCAACCAAAAGCCTTGGCCGTTACCATAGAGATGACCTCGAAGCCATCTTGCACTGAGAACTTTTTTATTTATGTTTTGTATTTATTTATCAGTGGCAGTGTTCACTATAAATGTGATGTTTGTTTTTTGACTCAAGTTATCGGGAGCAGTGTCTTCCATAATTATGACAGTTATACTGTTTGATCCAACAGCAGCATCTGCTACAGAAATACTCTCCTTTTATGCTACTACTACCAGAGGCTGCTATGGATATGTGATTGAGAAATATATTGGTCAACTGGAGCATGCTGTAAAATGCATGCTCATAAATTATCAACCTTAAAGTTACATTAAAGACTAAGGAATTTAAAGAAAATAATCTCATGATTAATTAATGGTAGTAGGTTGATAAACAACAGGATTTTGGACAAGCTAACGGCACATGCTGCAAAAAAACGACAAACTCTTAAAACCCTCTAAATAATTCGATTTGTTTAGGTTCAATTGAATTCTGAGAGCCATTTCTGTTGCACTTTTGGAGCAGTTTATATTTCTGATCTTAAGAATTATCGGGAGCAGTGTCTTCCATAATTAAAATCATTATCGGGAGCAGTGTCTTCCATAATCAAAATCATTATCGGGAGCAGTGTCTTCCATAATCAAAATCATTATCGGGAGCAGTGTCTTCCATAATTAAAATCATTATCGGGGGCAGTGTCTTCCATAATGTCAAGCGTTGAAGGTAGTTTTTGCCTACCAGTGTGTGTGTGTGTGTGTATCGGGAGCAGTGCCTCTCATATTTCACTGAAGGGTGGAGTAAGTTATCGGGAACAGTGTTTCCCAGAGTTATTTTGTGTGTAAGTCTACAATCTTTTTCTGCTGTTTGTTGTAATCTTTTCACTAGAAATCTAGTATTCATGTTCAGAAATGTTTTTGGGTTACTATTTGATTTGTCACATGCTTCTTTCTCTCATGATTGCTTTCTTTTCTTATTTACAACCTCGAAGTCAGGAAGCTTGGGTTAATTCATAACACACTCGGCCTACCTTGTGTTTGTAACTTGTACTCTATAGACAGAGAAACGACTCTTTGTTAAACCAACTGTACTGTGTTAACTGCTGAACATTCCCCACAGCTACTTTTGCTATAGGCCTACACGGGTATAGTTTTACTGCATGTTATTGTGTTTACCCTTGGTACAGTAATGACACAAATCTGTAGGCTAGTGAAGCGCACCTTAGTTAGTTTTTATCCCCCACAAAAAACTCGGTTGCTGTTGCTACAATTGTTGCATGATTCAATACTTCAACTGATGTATGATTTCTTAATCAATTTAGTTATATTTGGCGATTCAGTTTGTTGATCGATTAAATGTGTTCAATATCACGCATTTAGTTGTCACGTATTTAGTAGGCTAATGTTTGCTTAAAATTATCCATGTCTTTCTGGAATAAACTCACTTTTGGCTTAGCGCACTGGGTTGTATGTGTGATTACTGCACTTGGTAGTTGGAGGGCGCGATTTTGCAGTCAGAATGCCAAAGCAGTGGTAACTGGTATGGAAATTGCACATCGTAGATTAATTGTGGACCACTGAAATACAGAATCATTCGTCAGAGCAAGGAGAGTAAGTTAAATGTAGCCTATTGCAAATGAAATGTGTAGGATATTATATAGTAGTTCTGGTTTGTTCATTGATGTTACATTTTGATCCAACACCGTACTTAAATTGATAGACATGAATGCTACCTTGGCAATCTTGGTTTAAAATGTTTAATGGTAAAAAATAGAAGTAGTGCTATAGGCTACTATGGATAAAAAGCGTATGGATGCAGATGCTCATTTGCGTGCACTTTAAGAAAAGACTACGCACAGAGTAGTGACGCCACAAACCCAGCACGCGCAGGGAATCGTCCCGGAATTACCCCGGACAGGGAGAATAACAGACCGAACTGAATTAATTCTCATGTTCCTGAGAATTCATATTAACGGCAACAAAACTAAAGATTTGGACTAGGAATAAAAAGATGAGCAGAGGTCTCTATGAGCGTCCAAGCCTTTGACCGGATTGCTGTGCTGTTCTCCCGTCAGTCGTGATTCACGGGAACCTTATTGCTGTGCGACTAACGATGTTAACGGTGGTCTAATTTAGAGATGGTATATGCGACAAATGAGGTATTCTAGTTGACGGTTTAAATTACTATACGTAAAATATGTTTTAACAACACGAGAAGCAGGGTGCGCGGTTTGTTTTGCTGCACGACCAGGTGGGCTAATCTGATTTGGTTCAAGTGACAGATTGTGTGTGTATGTGCGTGTCCTTTAGTATGGCGCTTTCTGCTAAGACATGTTCTCTCTTTGTACACCCCCCCCCCCCCCTTCCTTTATTTTTCTATCTCCGCCTCATTTTACCCCAACCCCCTCCAGTCTCCTATATCTCTTCAGGCTGTCATGGCGTCTAGGAGGTGACCTCCAGTAACCCTGCTCCCTCTTGACCACATCTCTAATCCCTGGCTGGTCCAGCAACATCCTGGTAAGTCCTCAGTAGAACGTCCTCTCTGGTCTCCCATAGAGAACATGGCCTGAAGTCATCACACAGACACCAGGCCCGAGTGAGGGGAGATGCCAGGTAGGGGTGCTACTGAGAGGTGTACTGGACTGAGAGCAGGGTTCAGGAAGTGATGAGGTAGGGACAGCCAGGATGCTGGTGAATAGAGGCTATATTTAGGCGCCTGCATTCAGGCTGCCCTCAATAAAGATACAGAGAGGAAAGAACACTGTCTCCCCACAACACACACACACACACACATGCATCTCAGCCTCCATAAAAATCAGCTCCCAGCCGCGCCCCCCCCCCCTCCCCATCATGTTGCGTTTGGGAGCAACTATTTGCATGGTTGTCATGGTTACCTGGCAGATGAGCTGAGATAGCATCCATGTCTTTTTCTGTCCATCTGTCTTTCTGTAACTCTCAGAATGTCGTTATTGTCTCTCCATCTCTCTCTCTCTCCCTCCCTCCCTCTCTGGAGGATGTTGAATAATTTAACAGTGGATGAAGGAGTAGGAAGCTCTGAATCAGAGTAGAAAGAGCGAGGGATGGGGATGGAGAGAATGAGGGAGGTGTGGAGGTGTCCTGTGTTTTACAGAAGGGTGAGTCAGCAAATAGGGAGGGAGAGGGAGAGAGAGCGAGGTTAAAGATAGCTTGGCTGATAGAAAGGTACGGTGCCAGAGTGTGTGGTGTCTGATGTCTTGTGCTTAGGGTGGGTATGTGTGTACGTGTGTGTGTGCGCGCATGTACGTGTGTGCGTATCGATTGAGCAGAGAAGGTCGGGAGGCAGAGAGAAGATTATCAAACTAGACAAGGAGCAGAGGAACACAGAGCAGACGCCTCCGCTAGAGACTGGAGGACGCGTCTGAAGAGCAGATATGGGAGAGGGCTGTGAGTACCAGCGCCTTCCCTATGCCAGAGAAGAGGAGGACGAGGAGAGAGAGAGAGAGAGAACAGAGGGAGGGGCAGGCAAGATGGTAAACACCTGGCTGTTGTGTCTGTGCTTCGTCGACCGCATACAGAGGGCGGGGAGGGGTTTCAGGGACGCTTTTGTCTTATCGTCTTTGCTTCTTTGTTTTGGGTGTGTGTGTGCTTGCGGTTATGTGTATGCACTCCTGTGTGTGTGTGTGTGTGTGTGCGGGTGTGTAGATGCAGATGCAGGCCGAGGAGGGGACAGAGTGGCTGGTGGAGCTGCTGGCAGACGTGCAGCTGCAGCAGTACTTCCTGCGTCTCCGTGACGAGCTCAATGTCACTCGGCTCTCCCACTTTGACTACGTCAAGAACGAAGACCTGGAGAAGATCGGCATGGGGCGCCCAGGTGTGTGCCTGGGACTGTGTGTGTGTGTCCTTGGGTCATACGTTTATCCATCTCTTTATTGCTCAAATATTTGTTGGTGTGTGTGGTGTGTGTGTGTGTGTGTTTTAGGCCAGAGGAGGCTGTGGGAGGCAGTCAAAAGGAGGAGAGCTCTCTATAAACGCAAGTCCTGGATGAGCAAGGTACAGCACTACTTTCTGTGTGGACAGACACACACACACACACACACCTCCGCCCACTCAGTCTCTGTGTGTGTGTCTGAGGTGGAATCACTCTCAGCTGTAGTCTCTATGTCTGGGCCAACAGGTGTTTCCAGGGAAACGACCCGATGCTGACCTCCAGCAGTCCCTCCCCCATGGGGCCTCATCCTCCCCCGCCCTGCCCACTGACGCCTCGCCGCCCGGGGCAGCACTGACCTGTCTGATCAGGGAGGCGGAGCTTCAGATGTTTGAGCGACTGGGAGACGGGACATTTGGGGTGGTGAAGAGAGGAGAGTGGACCGGCCCCAACGGACGAGTGGTGAGAGAGAGAGAGGGAGGGGAGGAGGGGGATAGAGGGAGCGAAATAGAGTGGGGGCAGACCAGAGGCCCGTCTCTACAATGTGTGTATTGTCTTCCTCCCTGGTTACTCTGCAATTGAGTTAGCATTATCTGTTAGCCTACTGTCCTCTCAGACTCACACACATCCATCCATTTGTTCTCTCTCTCTCTCTCTCTCTCTCTCTCTCTCTCTCTCTCTCTCTCTCTCTCTCTCTCTCCTTCCAATCTCTCCTCTCCCCTCTTCCTCTTTCTTTCTCTCTTTTCAATCTATCTCTCCCCTCTCCCACTATCTCCCCTCTTCCTTCCACTCCCTCCCCCTTCAATCTTTCCCTCCCCCTTTCAACTACTCTCTCCCCCCTTTGATCTCTCCCCCCCCACCCCTCTAGTTGTCAGTGGCAGTGAAGTGTTTGAAGGGTGGCATGCTGGACTCTGAGGGGCTGGATGACTTCATCCGGGAGGTGAATGCCATGCACTCTCTCAGCCACCAGAACCTCATCCGTCTGTACGGGGTGGTCCTCACACAGCCCATGAAGATGGTGAGAGTCGCTGAGGTCACACACACATGTACACATGTACGCACACACACACGCAGCAACACACATACCGCATGAGACATCACAATTGTTACCTACAGTTTCATACAATGACATTGTTTGCGTGTGTGTGTATGCGTGTGTGTTCCAGGTGACAGAGCTGGCTCCTCTGGGATCTCTGTTGGACCGTCTCAGGAAACGCCAAGGACACATCCTGATCTCCTCTCTGTGTGGCTACGCTGTGCAGGTACACCAGCACGGAATCACCCTGACAGTAATAATCCATACTATGGAAATCTCTAATTGTGTATGTGTGTGTGTGTAGGTGGCTTGTGGGATGTCCTACTTGGAACAGAAGCGTTTCCTGCACAGAGACCTGGCTGCCAGGAACGTCCTGCTGTCGACCAATGACACGGTGAAGATCGGAGACTTTGGCCTGATGAGGGCGCTGCCCACACACACAGACACATACGTGATGGAGGAGAGCCACAAGGTCCCCTTCGCCTGGTCAGTGTGTGTGTGTGTGTGTGTGTGTGTGTGTGTGTGTGTGTGTGTGTGTGTGTGTGTGTGTGTGTGTGTGTTATTATGCCTGTGTGTGGGGTGCAGCGGTAGCTCTCTGGATAAGTGCACGCACCATGTAGGCTGAGGCCTTACCGCAGTGACCTGGGTTTGAGTCTAGCCTGGGCCCTTTGCTGCATGTCTTCCTCTCTCTCTCTCTCTCTCTGGCGGTCTCCCTACCTTTCCTGTCACACTTCACTTCCAAACTGTTCACTTCCCCCCTCCCCCTCCCCGCCCCACCTCCCCCTTCGTAGGTGTGCACCAGAGTCATTGAAGACCCGGACCTTCTCCCATGCCTCAGACACCTGGATGTTCGGAGTGACTCTGTGGGAGATGTTTACCCACGGCCAGGAGCCCTGGCTGGGCCTCAACGGCACCCAGGTACCCCCCCCCCCCACACACACACACACACACATTACTACCTATAAACACACACACACACACCTCCACACATATTAGGTTGACATGATCTCACCTGTGAAATTGTGTGTGTGTGTGTGTGTAGATCCTCCACAAGGTGGATGTGGAGGCGGAGAGGCTGAGGAAACCAGCTGACTGTCCCCAGGATGTGTACAACGTCATGCTGCAGTGCTGGAGCCCCAAGCCAGAGGACAGACCCACCTTCACCGCCCTGAGAGACTTCCTCCTGGAGGTAGGAGGGGAGAGGGGCAGCCTGGGGTCCCACTGGTGGAGGAGACCTGGATGGAAACTGGACACCATGTTATTTGTTCCTCTGGTTTATTAGGTGGCAAAAGTGTAGGTTTTGTGGTCTCTCCTAATGCTGGATGTCACTGCTCATAGAACATGCCCACGGAAATGCGAGCGCTGCAGGATTTCGACGAGCCGGATAAACTCCAGATCAACGTGAACGACGTCCTCACCATCATCGAGGGGAGGTCAGTGTGTGCTTGCGTGTGTGCTTGCGTGTTTTTCCGTTTGTGTATGTGCGTGCGTGTGCACGTATACACATCCTCCCCTGCTGTTCCTCTCCCTCAGAGCGGAGCACTACTGGTGGAGGGGTCAGGACAGCCGGACTCTGCTGGTTGGTCAGTTCCCTCGTCATGTGGTGACCTCCGTGGCCGGCCTGTCGGCTCGTGACATCAGCAAGCCGCTCAAACACTCCTTCATACACACCGGCCACGGAGACACCGACCCACACCGGAGCTGGGGGCACGCCGACCGCATAGACAGGTAAGACACACACACACACAACCCTTACTGTATGACCTACTCACCATCCACCTACAGTTGCTGCGTCTCACCACTAGAGGGCAGTGGTGTATTATCTCTGGCTGTGTTTCAGCCCAGAACATTCTGTGTGTGTTTCTGACAGAGGTACTGTTTGTGTGGGTCAGTGTTTGACTGTACACCTCCCCTTCCCTCCTTCCCCCCTTCCCCCCCCCCCCACAGCCTGTACCTGGGAAACCCCATGGACCCTCCTGATATCCTGGGAATGGGGCCCTGCGCAGTCAGGCCCACTAAACTCCCCAACCGTGCCAAGAGTGAGTTTTCTGCCCAATACAGACACACACACACACACGCAAACACTTCTGCTCTCCAACACACAGATATACTTGCAGGGTCTTATTGTGTAAAACTCTCTCTCCCTCTGCACCCCCCCCAGAGCAGCCACCCCCTCGTCCTCCACAGCCTGCTATGCTGCTGAAGAGTGAGTCTCCTACGCTAGCTTCCCTTTAATACAGCTGCTGATTCATTTAGAAGGATCTGGAATATTTTGAATGTGTATGTTTCTGCTTGTGTGTGTGTGTGTGTCTCTGTGTGTGTGTGTGTGTGTGTAGAACCCTTCTATGACTCTGTGCTGGACGATGATGATGAAGACTCCGGCGCCTCGTCAGGGCTGAAGAGGCTGGGCGTGTCCCTGGGCCTGAAGCTCCGCCCCTGGGAGGGGCCAGGCGTGAGGTCAGCCCGTAGCGAGGTCTCGCTCATCGACTTCACCGACGACAGCTTCAGCTCGGCAACGCCCTCGCCGCTCACGGAGACACACCCACTGGACCAAGACACCCTTCATGTGAGGAAGGTGGGGTGTAGCTCAGTGGTTAGAGCACAAGAGGTTCCTGGTTCAAATCCCCTGCTGCACTGTACATTGCTTTGGATTAAGGCGTCTGCTAAATGAATCTTTTTTTAAATTGTTATTATTGTATCCAAAGGTATTATAGAAACATTAGCAGTATTTTCTCTCTTTAGGACACTCCCTCCATCCTGGACTGGCCCCTCCCACTACCTGCCTATGACGAGGTTGCGCAGGAAGACCAAGACCAATCAGAGGACCATGAAGTGCGGTCCATCAACACGGGATTGGCTGGGGATACGCTGGCTCTGCCCAGCGCCACAGGAGAGGGGAGATACGAGTCTCAGTCAGCTGATCTGTTCCAGGAGCTACAGAGAGAGGTGGGGCGTGCACACACACACACACACACACACACTCTTTTACGATCACTAATCACTAATCTGGAGGCAGGGTTGGTGTTTTAACTCTCTTATTTGGCTGGCCCGCAGGTGATGGTGAAGCTGCAGGTTCCCATGGCGACCGGACGCTCCCTCCCCTCCTCCCCCCTCCCCCTGGCCCCCGCCGCCCCCCACAGACAGATCTACCTGCCCCCGACATCCTACTCCTCCTCCTATGACGACAGACCCGTCCTCCCACCCCGCACCCCTGTGCCCCCCATGCGCCCCTCCAAGATCACGCCCCAGGCCTGGCCGCACCCGCGCACCAGCTCCATCTCCCTGGGCGACAGGGAGAACACGCCCCCTCAGATACCGCCCCGAGACCACGCCCTCTCCCAGCCCGCTTCCCGCTCCTCCTCCCCTCTCCCCCTGGTGCCCCCCTTCTCTGTCTCGCCCCAGTCCTCCTCGCCTCTCTCCATCCCTCCTCCCCCCCTCTCCATCTCCCCCCGTCAGAGGGCTAGCCTCTGCTGTGTCGGCCCCCTCAGCTCCCTCCTGTCCTCCTCCCCCCCCTCTTCCTCTCCACCGCCCGCCTCTCTGTCCTCCAGACTCACGGTGGCCCCTCCCCCAAGCTCCTCATTGGACCCCTTCTCAGAAGGCCGGGGCCTGTCGATGTTGATTGATGGCTCTCAGAGTTCAGTCCCCTCCCCTCTGCCAGATCGCCCCGCCTACCTGGAGAGGTACGGAGCAAACATGGCTGCCGTCAAGCCCATGATGCACCAGCAGCCAGGCAGCACCAAGCCCAACTCCTCCTACAACAACAACAATGGAAGGACTACAGCTCCTAGCATGCAACACAGCATCGCAGAGGTGACAGAGGCGCTAGTTCCAGTGTGGTGTAGAAATGAATAAACAGGTGTCTATTCATGGGATGGCATCGTTATTCACATGTGTGCATAACTGCATTTGTGTGCATGTGGATGTGTACGTGTGTACCTGTGTGTGTTTGTGTGTGTGTGTGTGCAGGTGCAGGATGCGGTACATGGTGTTACAGTGGAGGAGTGTGAAGCTGCCCTTCAGAGCCACAATGGAAATATCCCCCAGGCCGTGTGTCATCTAAAGGTACACACACACACACATCCACACACACACACACACACACCTATGCAGCAGTCCATGAGTTGTAAAAGCACTACACCTCACAGGCTCCAGTCATGACCAGTCAGTCGCGAGCACGTCTCTGTCGTAGGTTCAGCAGCTGTTTCGTCTGGGCCTGCGTTCACGGCTGGAGTGTCAGGAGGTTCTAGAAGGTTGCCAGTGGAACCTGGAACAGGCCAGCACCCTTGTACTGGAGTCATACAGCCGGAACAGGTACAAACACACCAACATAAACACAAACACACACGTCTATCCTTGGGCTGCCCTAACTATCTTTAATCTCTCTTTTTCCTTCTCTGGTCTCACCTCCATCGCTCTTTCTCTCCCTCCCTCCCTCCCTCCCTCCATCTCTCTGTCTTCATCTCTCTGTCCCCTTCCGCTCTTTCTCAGGCAATGAAGACAGAGGACCAGAGCTGCACCCTTCCCTGCACCATCCAGGCTTCCCGTGGACCCCAGGACCTGCCCCCCTGGCTCTGTGTGGTCCTGCCCCCCTGGCTCTGTGTGGACCTGCCCCCCTGGCTCTGTGTAGTCCTGCCCCCCTGGCTCTGTGTGGACCTGCCCCCCTGGCTCTGTGTGGTCCTGCCCCCCTGGCTCTGTGTGGACCTGCCCCCCTGGCTCTGTGTGGTCCTGCCCCCCTGGCTCTGTGTAGTCCTGCCCCCCTGGCTCTGTGTGGACCTGCCCCCCTGGCTCTGTGTGGTCCTGCCCCCCTGGCTCTGTGTGGTCCTGCCCCCCTGGCTCTGTGTGGTCCTGCCCCCCTGGCTCTGTGTGCTCGTAGCACACGCATGCTCCCTGCCTTACTTACTGCAGCCAACTACTGAAACATTCACAGGTTACCCTGAACACCCTGGACTTGACACATTGATATTTATTCTTTGGATATTTAAGGATTATTTATGTGGCCGCAAGTAGTTTCACCTCAGTGTGATTAGTAGAGGAGCCTGCGCTTTGTGTGTGTGTGTGTGTGTGTGTGTGTGTGTGTGTACTTGTGTGCGTGTGAAAGAGAGAGAGAGACAGTGAGCAGTGTAAATACCGATGCCTTTCACTGTTTTGAACTGCTAAGATCAGGGATTATTGAGAAGACATACTGTTTTACACAGAGGTAATTGTGTAAAAGTATTTAGACATTGGGGATACATAGTGATACAGACATTCACAAAGTATGTCACTCCAAAAACGCTACTGTACTGTATATGGGGTAGACAATGGTGTAGTAAGGGTGAAGGTCTTCGCAATGATGACGGATTTCATCTTCAGGAATGTTATCATTATTATATCAAATCTTCTTAGATGCTGCATGTTATTTAGAATGTTTTAAGTTGGCATGTATAGCCACTATTGGATTGTATAGAACCGTTTTGGATGGATGCTGTTTTGGAATCAAATGTCAAAAGACTACACTACTGAAGAAAAGGAAACTGAGTCTCTGAATGGAATATACCTTCTCCATACTTAGAACCAAGCACTGAACATGGAAAATAATAACATAATACATATGGATAATGTCAAGTCAAGGACCTATAGTGATAAATGAGCTTCTTTGTCCCATGATGCACCTGTGCTCCACACTTCATAATGGTAGTGTATATCTACTAGGTGGGGAAAGAAATCAGCAGAGTATGATTTAAAAATCGAACCGGTGTTGAAAGTGGGTGATCATTCATACATACATGCTGAAGCAATCATATACAGTATTATAGATCTTTCCTCTATGGAAGGTCAAGCTATCATAGGGTGGTGAGTGTATGTGTGTGTTTGTTATACAGTGTGTTTGATGGCAGAATAGCATCTCATTCTATGAGATGCTATGAAATAAATGTTTTTATCATAAATTGAGTTTTGAATCATTCTCATATTCGTTGGTGAGTAAAGGCACATACACATTCACAAGATTGCTCTCTCTCACACACACACACACACACTAGCTAAGGATACATTGTGTTCGTTGTCTCAGATCCCTGAGCAGTTCAGAGTTCAGCCTGTATACTCAGCCTTGTTCTTCTTCCTGCTGGAGTAAGCACTGTTCCCTGTCTCGCGCGCGCACACACACACACACACTGCCAGTGTAGGAGTTTCCTGTCACTGTAAGGTATTACAGTAGTCTCGCTCCTTGACTCAACCCCCACGGTGAAAGTGAGAAAATTAATGTTTGGATCATATAACTCATGCAACCATTTCTATTACAAAGACAGAGATCAATGATGCCAGACTGCACACCATGTGTATGCATGTGTGTGTGTTAGATGTGTACAGTGCACTAGCTTTGATTTTACAGGGTGCCTAGAGAATTTATCTATCCTGTAATTCCCTTGCTGGTCAACTCAATATCAGACTCATTCAGATAGATAGCGATGATTGATTGCTCAGGTCTCACCTGGACTCTTACAGAGAACATTGATCAGCGGAAGAAGTGTAGCTTTTACAATTGATTCCTAAATTGAATGACCGAACAAATTAGAACAATAATCCATGTTTATACATCCAGTAAAGAGTAAAGAGTGCCACCAGCTAACTGTGTGGCACTAGTAAACTCATTTCACCATCTCGTTTTCCCTCAGAGTATATAGTTCCTGCCTCTGTGAGCTGGGAGGTAGGCATCAGGACAGAGGTGGAATGAGGCATACTGGTGGCTTGTGTTTTCTCCAGCCCACTCCTCTAATGAATGAGACATGGAACAGTTCAGCAGCTGAAAGACAAAGAGTGACCTAACCGAGACCCCAGCCAAGGCACACACACACACACACACATAAGGCACACACACACAGTACACACTAGATAGCTTTTACTTCTCTTGTAGCCTTGTCTCGCTCTCTTTCTCTCTCTCCCTCTTGTTATCTGTTTCTCCAACACAAACATTCTGGGAGAGAGATGAAGCCAAGCTAGGCACACATGACCAATCAAAGGATGGATCATTAGGCAGAGTTGAGGGGTAGGATCTGTTCTGACAACAATCGCTGTGACAACACCGCCCCAGTAAAGCTCTCAGACACCGGACCAAGAGGGATGTGGGAAATCTGACTTTCACACACACACACACACACATATACACTCACACTGCGAAACGAAATCAGAGGTAAACTAAACTGAAAGAAAGATGGAGGGAGGGAGGGAACACAAATAGACAGATGTCTTTTCTGTCGGTGAAATAGAGACACATCCCAGCCAATCATGTCCAGCTAAAGCAGAGGGAATGTGAGACTACTGTCTGGCGGGTCAAAAATGCTGCTCCTCCAGAAACTCACTTTACCAAAATGAATGAAGTCGTGACATGACTCCCAAACTCTGTAAGACATGGTGTCATAAGAATGACAACGACAAATGTCCCAATATGTGACAGCTGCCAACTGAGATGCTTTGCACATACAGAATGTTCTGTACACGTGCTAATAACATTCGTGATTTCATGCTAATAAAGGGGTTTAAATTTAGAATCGAATTTGAGTGTGTGTGTGTGTGTGTGTGTGTGTGTGTGAAGCGGGGGGGTGGAGGGGGCGGGGTTATAAGGTGAGAGAACCAATTGGGATAGAAGATGAAGACAGTGCGTTGGTCTTCCAGCCTGGTCACAGGCCCTCTGTGTGCTCTCCTCACCTTCATGTATTCACAACTGCTTTAGATGACAGATCAATGCTCCTGATCGTTCCTTGCTATTAGCTATTTAACCCTTTAACCCCCACCCATGGATCCCAACTGGATTTCATTAGGTTTGATTTGAAAAAAGACAATCGAGTCCAAACAAGTTACTGACAAAAAAAAAAGAGAGTTAAAGCTGGAGAAGGGGAAGGAAGAGGGAGAGAGAGACTGACTCATGCTTGAACCGGACAGAAATCGATGGCTCAAATAGAGGTGAAAATGTGTCCTCCCAGTAGAACGGTATGAGGGGAGGAGAGGAGAGATGGCAGGGGGAGAGAGGGATGAGGGGAGGAGAGATGGCAGGGGGAGAGAGGGATGAGGGGAGGAGAGATGGCAGGGGGAGAGAGGGATGAGGGGAGGAGAGATGGCAGGGGGAGAGGGATGAGGGGAGGAGAGGAGAGATGGCAGGGGGAGAGAGGGAAGAGAGGAGGAGAGGAAAGTTGACAGGGGGAGAGAGGAGAGATGGTGGGGGGTGG